>NC_091165.1:44902733-45035233 GCF_040958095.1 Procambarus clarkii | reverse complement strand
GGAGAGAGAGAGGGGGAGGGAGGGAGAGAGAGAGGGGGAGGGGACGGGAGAGAGAGGGGGAGGGGAGGAGAGAGAGAGGGGGAGGGGAGGGAGAGAGAGAGGGGGAGGGGAGGGAGAGAGAGAGGGGAGGGGAGGGAGAGAGAGAGGGGGAGGGGAGGGAGAGAGAGAGGGGAGGGGAGGGAGAGAGAGAGGGGAGGGGAGGGAGAGAGAGAGGGGGAGGGGAGGGAGAGAGAGAGGGGGAGGGGAGGGAGAGAGAGAGGGGGAGGGGAGGGAGAGAGAGAGGGGGAGGGGAGGGAGAGAGAGAGGGGGAGGGGAGGGAGAGAGAGAGGGGGAGGGGAGGGAGAGAGAGAGGGGGAGGGGAGGGAGAGAGAGAGGGGGAGGGGAGGGAGAGAGAGAGAGGGGGAGGGGAGGGAGAGAGAGGAGGGGGAGGGGAGGGAGAGAGAGAGGGGGAGGGGAGGGAGAGAGAGAGGGGGAGGGGAGGGAGAGAGAGAGGGGGAGGGGAGGGAGAGAGAGAGGGGGAGGGGAGGGAGACGAGAGAGGGGGAGGGGAGGGAGAGAGAGAGGGGGAGGGGAGGGAGAGAGAGAGGGGGAGGGGAGGGAGAGAGATAGGGGGAGGGAGGGAGAGAGAGAGGGGGAGGGGAGGGAGAGAGAGAGGGGGAGGGGAGGGAGAGAGAGAGGGGGAGGGGAGGGAGAGAGAGAGGGGGAGGGGAGGGAGAGAGAGAGGGGGAGGGGAGGGAGAGAGAGAGAGAGAGGGGGGGAGGGAGAGAGAGAGGGGGGGAGGGAGAGAGGGAGGGGAGAGGGAGAGAGGGAGGGGAGAGGGAGAGAGGGAGGGGAGAGGGAGAGAGGGAGGGGAGAGGGAGAGAGGGAGGGGAGAGGGAGAGAGGGAGGGGGAGGGAGAGAGGGGGGGAGGGAGAGAGGGGGGGAGGGAGAGAGGGGGGAGAGAGGGGGGGAGGGAGAGAGGGGGGGAGGGAGAGAGGGGGGAGGGAGAGAGGGGGGGAGGGAGAGAGGGGGGGAGGGAGAGAGGGGGGAGGGAGAGAGGGGGGAGGGAGAGAGGGGGGGAGGGAGAGAGGGGGGGGAGGGAGAGAGGGGGGGAGGGAGAGAGGGGGGGAGGGAGAGAGGGGGGGAGGGAGAGAGGGGGGGAGGGAGAGAGGGGGGGAGGGAGAGAGGGGGGGGAGGGAGAGAGGGGGGGAGGGAGAGAGGGGGGGGAGGGAGAGAGGGGGGGAGGGAGAGAGGGGGGGAGGGAGAGAGGGGGGAGGGAGAGAGGGGGGGAGGGAGAGAGGGGGAGAGGGAGAGAGGGGGGGGGGAGGGAGAGAGGCAGAAGATAGAGGTCAGAAAGAGCAGCCCTGAGGGTAAATAGGTTCTAGTGTGACTTAGCTAACTGCCACCTAGGGAAGGAGAGTGGAGGGTAAACAGAAAAAGTTAACAAGTATGGGGAAATGGTCATTGCCATTGAGGTCATCAAGAACCTGCCACGTGAAATCTAAGTAAAGAGAAGACGAGCAAAGAAAAAGATCAAGACAGGAAAGGGTGCGAGTCCGATAGTACAAATGCGTGGGCTCACCAGAATTCAGAAGAGACAGGGAAGAAGAGGATGAACAGCTCAAGAAGGCTACCCCGGGTGTTCGTCAGAACATCACCCCAAAGGGAATGTCGACAATTGAAATCGCCTAGCATGAGCACAGGTTCCAGCAAGGAATCCAGGTCGTGTTTCAGAGCGGGAAGAGAAAGCAGGACGCTCGGAGGGGAGATAAATGGAACAAACGGAGTACCATTTCCTCAAAAATACGAGCAGCAGAACAATGGAGAGGCGAAGGAAATAATAAGGGGACAAAGGGAACATCAGAGCCATCAAGAGAGCAGAAGAGTTAGGAGCCCCAGCAACAGAAGGGGGGGAGGGGGAGGAAGAGAAAGGAATAACTACGAAAGCGACCAGGACGAGCACCAAGCATCGGCGCCTGAAGACAGACACAAAGGGGGGCGAAAACCGTGAAATCAGAAGCTAAAGTTCAAGGAAATTGGCGTAATAACCACGAACGTTCCATTGAAGAATAGGTATCGACGAGAAGAGGAAGGACAACAACAGAGAACAACGAAGAAACAAAGACGAAAAGGGAACACAGCACGTTAAAGAAGCGGAGGATCAGGGTCAGGGTCAGCGAAGTCTGGATTAGGGGGCATGGGTAAACCGAGTAAAGAAGGAGTGAAGGCAGCTAGAGGACCGACAGGGGTGGACGAATAGGGTCCGGGGGAGGAAGAGTGGGGGGGGGGATAACCGAAGGTCAAGGGCAGCAGCAGGAGGTTCAGAAACCAGGGGATGCTCCTCAGCAAGGGCACTAACTGAGAGGGTAGCAGGGGAAAAAAAAAAGAGACGTCTATAGCAGGAACAGGGGGCGTAACCACCGAAACGGGAGGAGACGGAGAGAGTCAGTAGTAGGGGGCGAGGAAGAAAGCAAAGCCTTTTTACCAGCCGGGGAGGAGGAAGGAGAGGAGCCAGGCTTACGCTTCCGACTCAAAGAGACGGGTGTCCCAGCAATTACGTACTGAGTAAACGGATTCCAACGTATCAACAGGTGAAGCAGAACGAGAGCATACACGACGGCCGTTGGGAGAGCGATGGACATCAGTCTATACTGACAGGCGGCGTGGAGAGCCAATAGACAGAAGGATGGGAAGGAGGATCGGAGGGAGACGAGGAAGAAGACACAGGAGATATGACAGACCGGGCAGAAAGAAGGGGAACCCCAGACAGTGGACCAGGAGGGGGACCCTTCGGGACAGAACTCAAAGGAACAGAGGACGGGGCGGTGAGCATATCAGAGTTCAAGGCCTGGATACGGTTTTGAGTATGAGAAAGGTGGGAAGGACGAGGAGAGAAAGAGCGCATCACGCGAGCATAAGAAACGTTAGCATAAGGTGGGAGCCGGCGAACTTGACGCCTCACGTCAGGAAAAGACAAACGCTCCCGGTACTTCAAGTTGAGGACGGCTGCCTCAAGCTTGTAATGTATACACGCACGAGAGAAGGTAGGGTGGGCCTCATTGCAAGTGAGGCAGCGAGCCTTGGGAGAAGTGCACTCCGACTTAGAGTGACCCTCGCCCCCCACACAAAGGACAGAGACGGTTCCAGAGCAGCGGAAGGCATCATGCCTAAACCTCCAGCACTTATTACAGAGCCGAGGAGAGGGAATGTGCCCCTGGACGGAGCATCTGGCACCAGCAAGAATGATAGAGGGTGGAAGGGTCCTATCATCAAAGGTAATCTTCACAACCCGAAGGGGTTGACGGCGACGACCACGAGGGGGACGAGTAAACGAGTCTACTTGGGGGACAAAATGACCATGGACATCGAGGATGTGACGAATATCTTCGTGGCAGTCCTAGAGTTTCCGAACACTGGTAGCAACATGGGGTAGGAGGAGAATAGTGTCAATACTGGCATTCAACAGAGCGTTCTTGGAGACCCGAACAGGGGTCTCGCCATGGCAGGACAAGGCGGCCAAGCGGGAGGCTGCATCCTGAGAAAGAGCAGCAACAACACGTGTACCGAGACAGTGGGATGAAAAGTAACAGAGGCATCTACGGAATCAACAAGGTGCCTATTGAGGGAGAAATCGTCAGGAGGCGAAGAATCAAGAGAGAGGAGATCAAAGTATTTGGCCCATGAAGCGGGACCAAACAAGGCTTGATACGCATCAGTATGGGAAGGAAACGAGCGAGTGCGGCCGTGTCAGGGACGGTGTTGAGAACTCCTAGAGAGGGGTTAAAAGGCACAGTAGTCACAACTAGAGACCGAGCCGTGCCAAGGGACGAGGTGGTCAACACTGGGGGCTTGGGGCTCGACCCAACCACAGAGGGAGGGGAGCCGAGGGGAGTAGTCAGAAAGGTCAAAGGAGGAGCAAGGTCGGGGCTCAATGCCCGGGCGGGCTACAGAGCCAAGTCTTCCAACACGGTCTGCCTCGAGGGCTTGGTCGCTCATCCCACGAGCCTGAGAAGGTAAAAGAGGAACAGAATTCGACATAAGTACGAAAAGAAAAACATTCATTCACAAATGTGCCCCCATACCCACCATGAAGCCACAATTAGAGGCAGGACACCCAAAAAGAAGCTATCGCCGATCATGTCTGGGCCCCCTAGGGGTGCGTCGTGAGTATATGCCCCACAAACGCCACTTTAAGAACCGTCAGTCCGTCGAGATCGGGTTCTGTGCCGAAACGAGGATTGACAATAAAAGGTTCCCCTCGCTCTCGACGTTGGGTACTACAGTTCTATGGGTGCAAGAGCACCTCCACTGGCACCTGGGTGTCAAAATGGAACAAGTCCAAATGAATAACCAAAACAAGCATAAAGTCGGCAGGAAACCATAAGCAGATAGGAGAAAAGGGAGGAGAAAAACGAAACATAAGAAAAAGGAAAAGCGATCCAGCACAATTGGAGAAGACAGCAGCAGGAGCATAAGGCCACAAAAGAACAGAGGACTGTCCCATGGAACATCACTCTGGCAGGCGACCACCAAGCCCCCTCACGGTACCAACAGGCTGGATGGGCTGGGGGACTGATTATACAAGTCATCAGTGGAACTCAGTGGTTCCAGTCTTAGAGACAGAACTTGGAGGGTTAGTTTCGTGCTCCCAGTCCAGAAGGGTTCACTTACATGTTAAGGTAGGTCTCATAAGCTCACTTAGTACTTTTCCATGACATGAAACAAAGATTACTTGTGTATGGAATTGTCAATGGTTCAGGCATTTGTCTGTCTACTATTTGTCTATTCGTTCACAGGATCATTGGACAAAGGGACACTAGACCAAATGGACTTTTTCAGACAGGGTCAACCCGGCCAGTACCGTGCAGCAAGCAACGAAATGTTAGATCCTTTCAACGGCATCCACAGAGAAAACCTGAAGTCTGGGAGTCTCTTCTAACCTTTTCTTTATGTGATAATGATAGAACTAGTACTCCAAGCAGACCTAGATAAATAATTGACTAAGAATTTCAAGGAGTACCCAGGCCGTACTCCTGACTCTTACAGAAGGCTTACAAAACCATATTTTTACGTCTAGTAGAAGATGCTAGATTGGATGAAGAAGTTTTAGAGCAATATCCTGATGAGGCTGAGGTTGTTGCTAAACTTAAAATGCAGGAATTTGATTTGCAGTTCAAGCAGATTGAGCTTGAGAAAATTAAGAGTGTAGAAGAGACTAAGCAGAGAGAAGCAGAGTTAGAGTTCGCTAAACACAGTAAAGAAGAAGAAACTAAGCAGCTATTAATTAAACAACAAATGGCTGAGGTGCAGATTAAGCTAGAAGATAAGAAGCTAGAAGCTGCAGCCGCCGCTGCTAGTCAGCATTCAATTGGGACCTTCGGGTAGTTCGCCAATTAGTGGACTTCTTCTCCCTAAAGTTTTAGAGTTGCCCCAATTTAACGAGAAGGACCCAGAGCTATTTTTTCTGCACTTTACCAAAGTCGCTACTAGTTTGAAATGGCCAGAAGATTCTTGGGTGACTATGATGCAAGGTCAGTTGCAAGTGAGAGCGCAGGAGATTTTTTCGCCCTCCCTTTTGAGGATAGTTTGTACTACTCTACTGTAAAGAAACCGATTTTGCAAGCATATAAACTAAATGCAGAAGCCTTAAGACAAGAGGTTATGGGTCTTAAACGTACACCTGATCAGACTTACCGATTATGCTCGATTAAAAGAGTCATACTTTGACAGGTGGTTAAATAGTAAGAATTCTCTTCATTTTGAGTCACTTAAACAGCTCATATTAATAGAGGAACTCTTGTCTAGTTTGCCTGAGAAGTTGACCGTGGCACTAGCCACAGGTAAACGTGAATACAAAGATGTTCATGACATAGCTATGTTGGCAGATGAGCATGAGACCATTCATAGGATCTCTTATAGTAACCATCATATGGCACCTAAAAGTTTCACTTCTAGACAAAATACTTTTAGGAAATCAGGGAGTAGTCATTATAAGGCTAAGTCAGCTCTTATAGCCAGGGCAGACCAGGCATCTGGTAAATCTATGGTAACTCTTAACCCAAATAGAGCCACCACAGAGTTGAAAAGTTCGACTGGTATAAACCCATGTACATTTTGTCATAGAAAAGGACATGTTCTCCGTAATTGCTTTAGATTACACCCAGAATTACGTCCAAATGCCTCTATTGTGAGTAAACGAAGGCAGGGTCATCATTCGGAAACTTTTGATTATGGGCAAGCCAACATAGCTCGCTGGTTTTGACCCTTTTATGATACATGCTAAAATGGTAAGAGTTGAAAATGAGTGGGTACCTGTAGTGCTCTTCAGGGATACTGGTGCATAGCTAACTTTGATAACTTCTCGTATGTTGTCCTAGCTCAAGAAGATTGACCTGGATGAAGTTATGCTTATACAGGGTATAGCAGGGGTTGTGCAACATGTGCCTCTTGTGCAAGTATATATTTCATCCTCCTATACTCCTGGTCTATGTACTGTAGATGTGAGAGATACCTTGCCCATACCTGGGGGGTAGATATAAATCAAGGTAATGACATTGCAGGCACCTCAATGAATAGTCATCTTCCCATTATGATAAGTGATCCAAGAAAAGTTCTCAGAGACGAGGGAGATTTCTCCAGTTGTGTATCCCACCTACGCTGTCACCTGATCTAAAGCTGCTAAGTGTCAGAGTGATGTTTCCAAATCTACAACCGGAGGGATGGCTGGAAAACCACCAACGAAAGAACCGGACTTCGACTTAGCAGATACGATTATGGCGAATTTGGATGAGGTTAGTGTAGTTAAGGATGTTGTGCCAAGTGATGAAGTTGTACCTTCTGTGACTACAGATGCCCCTATTTCTACTGTTAAACCCCACACATTAGCTCAACTCCAGAAAGTGATCCCAGTTTACGAGCATGTTTTTCCGAAGCTGTTCCAGAGGGAGAGGCTCTGACGGTGGATGTTGGTAATTTCTTCCTTAATAAAATTTTGCTCAGACAATGGAAGTCCAAGTTATCTCCCTCTTCAGACGACTGTGATAAGGTTACCCAGCTCGTAGTTCCAAAGGAATATAGAGAACAATTCCTCACAGCCGCTCACGACGATCCCTTAAGCGGACATCAAGGGATAAGTCGCATGTTGTACCAGGTAACGAAATTCTTTTACTGGCCCAGTCTGAAGAAAGACATTTCCAGATATTGTAGACAGTGTGAAACCTGTTTAGTGGTTGGAAAGCCCAACCAAGTTGTTCCAAAAGTGCCCTTACATCCAATTGTCGTTCCACGTGAACCGTTCTCACATCGTGCTAGATTGTGTCGTACCTTTAAGTCGGACTAAGTCATTTCTACAGTATCCCACCGTTGTGTGCTACAACCAGCTTCGTTGAAGCTTATCCTGTACGTAATATCAGAGCTAAGACAGTCATCCATCATCTAGTCAAATTTTTTACCTTGTTCGGACTCCCTCGTGTTATACCGTCCGACAACGGTAGTAATTTTCGTTCGGCAGAGTTCTAACAATTTTGTGAGAAATTCCACGTCGAACATAGGTTATCCATAATGTATCACCCATAGAATCAAGGTGTTCTCTTAAGATTTTATCAGACCATGAAGCAGATGTTGCAGACTGTTGGCGAAGACTCCGGCCGACATTGGGACGAAGACTTACCCTTTAATTTATTCGCAGCTCGTAATGGCTTGCAACATTCTTTGGGATGTTCTCCTTTCCAGTTATTGTTTGGACATCAAGTGAGAGGCCCACTACAGTTGCTGCAGGAGAGAATGATGAAAACGTTTCTCGTCATGAGGGAAGTCTGATGTTGAGTGACATTCATTCCAAGCTAAAGAAATACCAATCCGTGGCATCTGAGCATCTGCAGACCTCGCAGCATAAGATGAAACACCATGATCAGAAATTTCGGGTGCAGTTACGACATTTTAAACCAGGTGATCTTGTTCTTGTTTTAAAAACTAGACAGGAGGCTGCCCCTGAGCATCAATTTGATGGTCCATTTGAAGTTTTGTGTAAACGATCAGGCTTAACTTATAAAGTCTAAAGTCTGCATGACAATTCCAAGATTCTAGTCGTATACATAAATCGCTTGAAGGCATTTAAAGGCTCCAGGCCACTGACATGTGTGGTGCAGGACACAGTAACCCCCTGGGAACCATATATCTGTAGACATACCAATCCTACATTTTTTCATTCTAGCTTTGAGGTGATGTCGAGACATTTGGACGAGGAGAAACAGGAAAAAATGAGGAACTTATAAGCCAGTAAGAAAATTTGTTCGGAGACGTGTCTACCCAAACCCATGTATTAAGCCACGATATAAGGCTAACCGACACTATCCAGATTCGTATGCATCCATATCATTTATCACCAGGAAAAAAAAAGGATATTAGGAAGGAAGTAGAGTTCCTTCTTGAGCATGGACTGGTAAAGCCTTACCAGAGTTGTGTGTGTTCCCCCTTGCTTACTAGTCCCTAATCCAGGCGGGATGTGGCGCCTTTGTATGGATTACAGACAGTTAAATAAGAAAACTGTAGTTGATTCAATTACCTTTGTTCGAGAATTGTATCGACCAGATTGGTCAATATAAACCCTTTGATATTTCTGGATAAGATGATGGTGCACTCAGAAAATTTTAAGGTGGTCACTGTATGTATGTACAATGTAATTGTATGTTCTGGCTGACGTCTTATCCAGATATTTTTGCATTTGCAGGAAACCCTGCATTTGAAAAATCCACCATAAAATTTCCTACTTTAATTTGTGTATATATTGTAATTGTAAAATTACCAACACCTTAGTGCTTTTGTATACTGTGCTATTGAGGCAGTAGTTGGTATATGCACTACATGGGGTGCAGCACATACATGTGTTATGGTTTTCTTGTAACACATACCTATGTTCATAAATTTCTTTTGCGGTCAATGGCAAGAAAATGTAATCATCTCATGCAACGGTGGGATATTTATTTGCTGTCCGTGGCAGGAGAATGTGTACACCTCGTGTCTCGTTGTACCCACTTTCTTGCGATGGAGGGATGTTATGACCCCACATAACCCATGTAAATATTGGTGTTAGTGTATGTGAAGGTCATAAGCTCAGTCACTTATTTTTCTTTAGCTTACTCTTGTAGAAATATTATTGTACAAAATAACATAAGATTCATACACACACATACTGAAGGTATGTATATACGGTGAATAGGTCAATCAGTGACCACCTAACTCCAGGGACTCCTCCGTTATCTCCATCTCCCCACTGTCCCTTGGTAAACTTCTCCAGCAGGTATATAAAAAATGATTTCCCTATATGTTCACACACATTCACGTATATGCTTAAGTACCTTGAGGTTTTGTTTGTATATATATATATATATATATATATATATTATATATATATATATATATATATATATATATATATAATATATATATATATATATATATATATATATATATATATATTGGTGTATACTGGCAGCAGGTTTTCTTTCAAACATGTTTCATTGAATATGACCGCATATTCTGTATTTATTATTTTCTGGTTTAGGGCTTCTATCCCTCTAACTATTTTCTTAGCATCAGGGCTTAATTGAAATAGGAGTTCTCCAAAACTCATTTTCGTACTTTTAAGGTGAAGAAAAGAAGTGATTTACTATAGAGTGTATTACACTTATTTGTATAATTTGCACGACGTTTCGAACCTCCATGGTTCATTCTCAAGTGAACAGATCTTACAATACTAGTTGATTTTATACCCGCATTAGGTCAGGTGATAATACAATGAAGGTGAAAACACGGGGGGATACATAAGGGATAAACATAGGGGCTGCAGAAGGCTTATTGGCCCATACGAGGCATCTCCTATCTAAACACAAAGATTAATCCAGTGTAATTGGCCTGTTATGTTGGACATTGTCTTCTGTGTTGGCATCGATATGTTCTTGTCTTGTCCTTACTCTCATGGTGGGTAGAGTAAATAGTTCCGTGATTTGGGTGTTCATGGTAGGTCGCTCTATTCTTATGTGAATTGCCTCAAGAATTTGTAATCTTCTTGAATCTTGGGTTTTGTCTATTATGCAAGTATTCTTGTTCAACATTTCTCTTGTTAGAGTAATGTCATGGGCTTGTCTCATGTGATTCCTAGGGGCACCAGATTGAAGATGGCATGTCAAACGCCTCGTCAGCTTGGTCGACGTCATACCTATGTACTTACATTGAAGGTTACATCCTTCGTGGGGGCAAGTGTACATGTATACAACGCTTGACTGCTGTAGAGGGTTCTCCGTCGGCTTCGGGCTGTTTTTGATAAGGAGTTCGGAAGTCTTCTTGGTTTTGTAGAATATTATCAGGTTTATGTTTTGGTTAGGAGTAGTGCTTTTTACTCCTTTACGGATTATTTCTTTCATTATAACAGGCCAATTTATACAAATACAAATTATACAATATATACAAAATATATACAATAATATATACAATATATACAAAATACAATTATACAAATAAGTGTAATACACTGTATAGTAAATCACTTCTTTTCTTCACCTTAAAAGTACGAAAATGAGTTTTGGAGAACTCCTATTTCAATTAAGCCCTGATGCTAAGAAAATAGTTAGAGGGATAAAAGCCCTAAACCAGAAAATTATAAATACAGAATATGCGGTCATATTCAATGAAATATGTATGTATATATATATATATATATATATATATATATATATATATATATATATATATATATATATATATATATATATATATATATATATATATATATATATATATATGTCGTACCTAGTAGCCAGAACTCACTTCTCAGCCTACTATGCAAGGCCCGATTTGCCTAATAAGCCAAGTTTTCATGAATTAATGTTTTTTCGTCTACCTAACCTACCTAACCTAACCTAACCTAGCTTTTTTTGGCTACCTAACCTAACATTACCTATAAAGATAGGTTAGGTTAGGTTAGGTAGGGTTGGTTAGGTTCGATCGTATATCTACGTTAATTTTAAATCCAATAAAAAAAAATTTACCTCATACATAATGAAATGGGTAGCTTTATCATTTCATAAGAAAAAAATTAGAGAAAATATATTAATTCAGGAAAACTTGGCTTATTAGGCAAATCGGGCCTTGCATAGTAGGCTGAGAAGTGAGTTCTGGCTACTAGGTACGACATATATATATATATATATATATATATATATATATATATATATATATATATATATATATATATATATATATATATATATATATATATGTATGTATGTATGTATGTATGTATGTATGTATGTATAGCTGTATGGACTTCTTGTAAATATGCCCACTCTGTTATTCTGTAATTCGTGGAACGAAGAGTGGAATGACTTGCCATGTTGGCAACAGTCATTCTCGGCCGTCCAGGCCATTGGCAAGTCACTACTCCCCTGATTTCCCTGAGAGGAACACTTCATGTGTAAGTCCTTTGGTTGTATAGTAAATTATAGTATAATGTGCATTTATTTCTTACTGTTGAGTTTCCGAGAGTAATGCTATGTAAATAGATCATGCTAACCGAGTTATCAGTAGATTAGATGGTAGGTGATTGTGGGTACTTATGGATTATAGAGTATTGTTATAGTGTTACAGAATATGACCGATTCCTTTGCCTACCTGTGTCACCCTTCCCAACTGTTATGTAGAATAGTGTACCACTGCGTCGGGATGGAGCCTGGTGTCAGCTATGCCTATATATTAGCCGTTACCGATATGATAGCCGATTCAATATTGATTTGTTACAGAGTTGTTAACTGATGTGTAATTTAACTGATTTGATAGTTGACTGAGTATGACACTAAATTGATAGCCGATTGACAACTGATTTACGTGATTAGTTCAGCCATGTGTTGAAGCTCTTTTCTGATGAAAGTATCAGCTATAGTGTATCAGTTATGTATATATTAGTTCTACGGTGACCTATTATATGCCCCAGTAAACTGGCATTGTTGTAACCAGCCTTTTTATTAATTCCCCTAGACTCTTAATTGAAATTGGCCAGGCTTTGCTTGACCAGCGATGTTGAAGTCATGACAGATGGCCATGTAGCTGCAAGTGCTCAGCCTCCCAAAACTGTGTCCGACGTTTATTCAGCTTGCTAGGTTTTTCCCCGGTACTTTCCCCTCACGCAAAAACTTTCATCTTGCCAGTCTCCCCTAACCCCAGCTGAAGCATCACCTCTCTTGGGTATTTTTATTTATATACATTTGATTGAACTGGTGGGATAGAAGAAAGACTAACAGAAGTATGAATGGAGAGAGAGGGGGGGGAGAAGAAGAGGATTGGAATGATTGGAACACCACAACTAAATGTTCAAATAATGGGCCAGAAGAATTGTTTACCACTCAAGTGGTTAACGCATGGAGTACTTTAGACTATACCTATTAGAGGATCATCGCTTCAATGTATAGTGTTAAACTATTAAAATTATTAAACATGTTCCCTTCATCTATGTACTTAGGTGGGAATATGTATTTACTACATAATGACCAACTGCGATTTGAAAGAAGTTTTTCCAAGTAACTTTAATCCCTCCATACCTGCAGTAGCACAGCAAGAGACCAATTTCTTGTGTCTGGTTGACCATACCTGCAGTGCCGTTGTACTGATGCACCCTCGTACATACCTGAAATTACACATTAAATGCATCAAAATACTAAATTTATCAAAAATACTAAATTGAAAAAATTTACATGACGTTTGAGAAACATTCTGCAAGACATTATCAGGTCAGAACTTGATTCATCTATAAAGCGGACTTACTACAGAATGGCAAAACCCAACCTCAGACTTGACTCATCCACAGCCCGTTCTCAACACAATGACCAAGTGGTCGTTAACCCGGCAGCCAAACATGAACGTGAAGAACGCTTCACATTTAACTTGTCCTCAGTCTATGCTCGTTCGTGTACTGACCCACAACAGTTCAAACATTTTAACAATAATTAAAATTGTTTTTGATATGACCTATTAGTATTTATTAGGCAAGGAAGACAAGTTGTAATACTCACGTGCAATAATTTCATTCAACAATCATAGACCTATATACAATAAAAATATAGATTAATATTTACTCATATTGGACACAATATAGTACTTGATTACACTGGACGTTAATGTTAATTAATGCGTCTCTGGGGTTGGCTGCAGCGTGGACGACACTACCTCAGGATGGCTAGTTTTATTCACATAGGATGGGCAGGGAAGGGGATGTTGTGTGACGCTTGCTAGATTATAAGTCTTTGGTCCGTAGTTCAAGGATTGAAATTTGATCGTTCACAAGAAACGCCTTATAACTACCGGAATTTATCTACTATAATAATTTTGCATTTTTTCCACCTGCATTTGGTCGAACGGTCAATTTCACTATGATGTTGAAACCCGAGCGGTCGTGGAACAGTTAATCACACAACAGTCATTTTAGAATTTAATATTGTTTTAATAAGTTTCATCAAAAGTCTTAAGCTAAGTAAAAGTCTCTTAATAGACAAAGGTATAATACTCAATACAATACAACTAATCATCTAGAGTAACTTGCCTGTAAGCCTGGCGCAGGTAACCTCATGCACAGGACTGTCCAGGTGACTAATTTAGTAAAACCTATGAGGCGGGCGCTGAGCAGCACCTCTCCCCACGCCGGCCCGCGCCACACTGCCCGCCGTGCTTGTTGACTAGCTTGGCCTGATGGGTCAACTACCTGTGACGTCATTCACCTCACCTGACATGAGTCACCCTCAGATACAAATAATTCAGAAGTAAAGTAACTTCAACAATATTAATAGAGTTAATATTAATTTCAATTAATTCGAAGTATGAGCAAGTGTGAGTATGTATTAAAAGCACATACTTCACTACTGGACATTAAACCAACTACCACACCCACCTAGTAGCTTGGAAGCTCAATGACTCCTGTAACTTACGTTGGGGGTCTAGGCCAGGGGCCAGGTACAGCAACCGGTTACGATGCTCAGCATCCTGTTTGTGTATATATGCAATTTACTGTGTGGATGTAAGGTCGAACTCTTAGCTCTTGGACTCCGCCTTTCTAATTTTCGGTTGTCTAATTCATCGATTCAAGACCTATTTTTTTCTTTGTCATATCAACTACATATACACCTCCTCCCCTAGGGGAGGCTGCTAGCAAGGCTCCTAGCCCCTCGCCTTCTAAACATTCTTAGATTAATGCACTGTCTCCTTTCACCCAACTTTATCATATTTATATTTAAAACTTTGAATGGAACTAGCTTCAACGACTTTAACATCTTACCAGTAAATGGACAACTTATTGACAGCTCTAACATTGAAAAAAATCTCTGACGTCCTGTGACTCATTGGCCTCTAGTTTTTATCTATAAACCCTCGTTTTGCTGTTCCTAGCTTTGAAAAATACTGTTTTGTCTACCTTGTCAATTTCCCTTAGAAACTTGTATATTGTTATCATATTCCCTTATCTCTCCTTTCCTCGAGTGTGGTAAGGTCGAGTTCCCACAATCTTTCCTCATATTTTACGCCCTTCAACTCAGAAACGAGTTTCGTTACATATCTTTGAACCTTTTTATTATGGTCTTTTTTTTCAGGTAAGAGTTTCATGTTATGAGTACCTATCGAAGTGCAGGTCTCACCTTTGCTTTATATAGGGCCTAAAATAGCCGCCATGTCAAATTGTCTGAAATATGCACTCAAGTAAGTAAGTAATTATCAAAAGAAGGCACCAAACCGGGAAGGCTATGTAGCACCATCAACTGTGCAAGATAATCAGAGGGCACTAAATATCACCAAGAAAGCCAATATGAGAACAGAAACGCCTAAGAGAAACGATATCAAAAGTATCCGAGTCACCAAGAATACTATCGAGGGACAAGCGACCGTGGGAGACGGTCGGAAAAGAAGACACCCGCTCATCCCGGAAGTCAGGACATTCAAAAAGGATATGCACAACCGTAAGAAGGACAATGCAATTTGGACAATAAGGAGCAGGGCGGCGCTCCATCAAGTGACCATGAGTTAAGCGAGTATGGTCAATACGCAACCTCACCAGAGCCGTTTCCCATCACCGGCTACGGTGGTAGGAGGATGGCCACGAGGACACAGAAATCTTAAGAGTACGCAGTTTGTTACCTGTAACAGAAAACCAAGTAGCCTGCCAACGGGTAAGGATGGAGGAATGAATAACCGGGTACAAGTCAGAATAAGGAATACCTTTATGAGAGATGGGACAAGAACGGACAGCTTCCCTGGCGGCAGCATCCGCACCCTCATTTAAAGAGACACCAATATGGTTCAGAACCCAACAAAACTCAACCAACTTAAATTTTCTGTGAACAAGAAACAGGCAATGCTGGATCTCGACAACCACTGGATGAACCGGGTTAAAGGACCCAAGAGCCATGAGGGCACTACGAGAGTCAACAACAACTACAAAGGAAGATTGACAACGAGAAAGCAGGAGACGAAGAGCATAGAGAATAGCATAAAGTTCCGCTGTAAAGATGCCCGTCTCCGGAGGTAAGAGACAAGTATAAGTGCAATCAGGAAAAACAATGGAGTAGCCTACACAGTCCGCAGACTTAGACCCATCGGTGAAGACGGAAACAGAGCGGGAGTGAGAAGAAAAGTGCTCAAGGAAAAGGCGTTTTACAACTGTATGAGGGGGTAAAAGCTTTAGTGATGCGGGTTAAGGATGTACACAGCTACGGAAGGGAAACTCTCCACGGGGGCAAAGAAAGAACAACACGAGGAGAAATATTAGAAATACGAACTGAAAGAGAATCCTGTAAACGAGATAACCAGACAGAAGGAGAGAGGTGGTGAAGAGGAAAAGGAACCGCAGGAGGGGGGTTAAAGTTAAAGCACGACAGAGGCGAGAGGAAGGATGCTGCAAGGACCGCGCACGATAGCGAAGACAATAGCGATCACAGCGGTCCTGGAGAGACGGGAGGCCAGTGTCAACATACAAGCTGAGGACGGGAGTCAAACGAAAGGCACCAGAAGTGAGGCGCAACCCAGTATGGTACAAAGCATCCCGACGGCGAAGAGTAGGAGAAGCAGGCGAGTAAGCAGGGCAACCATAATCGAGCTTAGACAGGACGAGAGAGAAATGTAAAGCGAGTAGAGTGTGCCTATCCGCTCCCCAAGAAGTATGGGACAATACCCGAAGGAGGGTAAGGGCCTTTGAGCATTCAACACGGAGGTAAGTGATATGGGGCGACCAAGACAAACGAGGGTCAAAAATCAACCCCATAAGCTTAGCAGAATCCTTGTACACAATGGGGTGACCATAAAGCGACAAAGAAGGACGAAGAACTACACGCTTCCGAGTAAAAGTCACAGCACAAGTCTTAGATGTAGAGGACCGGAAGCCATGATCGGTTGCCCAAGACGACACGGCATCAGTCGCAAGTTGAAGCCGGCGTCGAAGGAGAGGTGAATCATCACCCTGCCAGCAAAGGATAAGATCGTCAACATAGAGAGCGGAGAAGACGCCTGAAGGAAGAGAGGAAAGAAGATCATTGAGGGCAACCAGAAAAAAGAGTAGTGCTCAAAACACCACCCTGGGGCACACCTTCGTATTGCTGAAAAGAGGCAAAGAAAGCAGTACCAAGCCTCACACGAAAGGAACGACGAGAGAGGAAGCTGCGGAGAAAGAGGAGGAGATGACCATGAAGGCCGAAAGAATGAAGTTGGGATAGAATATGATATCGCCAAGTGGAGTCGTAAGCCTTTTCCAGGTCAAAATGGATGGCAACAACGGAGGTCTTTGCAGCAAAAGCAGTACGAATAGAGACCTCCAAGTTCACTGGGACATCTGTTGTGCTGCGGCACTTGCAGACACCAAATTGAGTAAGGAAGAGATGGTGATGGTGTTCTAAGAACCACATCAGACGAACGTTAACCGTACAGGATGCACTCAAGTTGTTCAGTATGACATTATGCAGTTGCTTTTACGCCTGTTATATTATTCGTAACTTTGCATTAGGCTGGGTTAAAATTAGGCAGTCATTTTTTCTGAACATTTCTGAAGTATGTCCAAATCTGATTAAATACCTCAAGCTATCACTGTCCTTTCTTTTCGTCAGCTTTGCGTCATCTGAAATGCTGATATGAAGGAGCCAATTTCCTGTCAGGTGATTGCCAAATTATTAACAGTATGGGACCTAAAACGGAACCTTGTGGTGCTCCACTAGTAACCTCTCTCCACTCATGTCTCTGCCCTTTTGCTTCCTTTTAGAGAGATCCTCTTTGACTCACCTTAGAACTTTTCCTGTTACGCCAGCCTCTCTTACCATCTGTCTAGCAACTTGCAGGCAATACTTGTTAGTAATGTGGGTCTGTGTAATGCTTGCTGTCTTCCCCATTTCTTGTATATTGGTACCACATTAGCCATTTTCCTTAAGTCAAGAAGTTCTCCCGTTTCTATAGAAGAATTAATTATTATGCCAAGTGCCTGCCGAATGCTTCAGTTGCCTCTCTTGGTATGCATAACAAAATTGTGTCTGGTCCTAAGGCGCGTGACCAGCATTGACAGCAGCAGCAGTCTAGTAGTGAAGCAAGAGGGAGTCTACAGTCTAGCCTCTAGGGAGGTTGCAGAGCCGAGGCACGTGCATTGGCAGCAGCGACAGTCCAACAACACAGAGGAAGCGGCAACCCCATAGTATTGGTGCCTTGAGCTTTGCCTCTCAGTTGACATCGTCGAAGTCCGTCTCTCCCTAGGTTATGCCAATGTCACGGATACGCCAAGATCTACCCATCCAGTATGCACACAAACACAAATGAGGTCCCTATCACCCCCTTCCCCACCACTACCGACGGATTTGTTGGAAAATACACAACCACAGACAGCCAACACACCAAGAGACCCTCCACTTCATCAACGAACCCGAGGCTAACCTTTCTAAGGGACTCACGAACACGATGGGCTGCTACACACCACAGGAAAAACTCCGGAGAGAGATGCCCTGTTACGAACCCTTCGTAACCGAGTTCTTTTTAAACTATGATCCTACTCAATTTCAGAGGACTCTAATCTTGACGGAAATATAATGTAACTTTAAGGTAAATAAAAATAAATGCACTTAAAATAACTCGTTATTTTGCCCTTCACCATAATATGTACAAGGCTATATGTGAGGTCATCCTGAGCGGCGTTACTAGCCCTCATGCAAGCCTGCTTCACGGATGACAGACACTATTCCTCTGTCGAGGTCTCCAGGGCACCACTACCTTATGCTAGCTGCCGTTATATAGTAGTCTTCAAATGCCCCCCCCCCCCTCCTTTGCGCACTCGATAGTACGCTTAGCTGGCAATGTCCAAAGTGCTCGCCTAGCCCCCACAGGCTAGCTCCTTCCAATAGTGAAGTCCACAGCGTTCATCCATAGCGCTCACTTAGCTCCATTGGCTAGTTCCTCCAGGAGTAAAGTCCACAGTGCTCAACTAGCCCACTTGGCTTCCACGTTCAGGTTTACCCAAGTACTCTTCCCATGTCCCGGGTTCACTGATTTCCATTGCCGGTCCCTGATTGGTCATCACCTTCCAGCCCAGCCAACTAGAAGATGGGAAACTATGATTAATGGGAGGGTCAAATGCCATAGTTCGGCATCTAAATCATAGATAGTGCCGAAATCCGTCACATGCCTAACCTTGGGCCCCTTCTCAGGGCCATCATCAAACAAGCCAATGTCACACCTCGCACAAGAGCCCCCTCTACCGACTCCTTACCCATCGTCACGACAGCAGACATGCGCTTGGACCACACGGGTACTGTACGAGCTTACACACAACACTAACGAAGATGCGTAAAATAACAAATAAATGGCAGGTCATACAACAACATTCGATAGGTAATTGCAAATTTCATTGAGTCTGACCAACCCGACGTGCAACTATTTAACAGTACATGCGTCACAAATGCTCACACAATCCGTCACTACGGATACACTACAAACCAATCACCGGATGAGGCACACGATGGAATTGCCATACTCATCAAACACAGACACAAAATTATTGACTCATAATGGCAATTCTGACACTTCAGGCAATAAAACTTCACTCACGCCCAGAAACAATCATTATTAGTACCACCTACAATCGTCTCAACACCAACATACCACAATATAACTTGACTAGACTCTTCAACTACACCAACTTCCCCGTCATTCTGATTGCTGACCAGAACGCTAAGCACCCAACTTTTCACCACAATACTCCAAACCAGCACGGACATAATCTCCACCAAATATACCTGTAAAACGACTAACGTTCCTGGGACCAGACATCCACACGTTCTATGCTAACAACGGCCTCGGGCGACCTGACTTCATATTCACAAATAGATCAGGCACCAACCTACACCACACAACTCCCTACCTTTTCATAGGCTCGGACCACATTCCTGTCACCCTCCATATCTCTCAAAAAAATCTTCATACAGGGTCTCCCACGTTTTGCATACAACAAAGCTGACTGGACAGTATTTATAGTATGCAAGCGACAGACCAAACATTCACATATGATGGCAAGATGCCCGAGGACATTGACACCCAACTACACCTTATACAATACAGTCACAAGCAGCAGCTGAAACAACACCGCTCATCGCCCACAGGAGAAGGTACTCGTTTACCCCTTCCATACGATCCAGGAGACTTATCACACACTACCACAACAGATTCATACAAAACCAGTACAGACATGGGTAAGTACTCTTGGGCCTCACTATGCTCTGCAATCGTTTGCCGAATAGTTTGGTCAGTGATCACACCAAGCACTGGACATGCCTAGTTTTTTTATTATTTAGAAAATAAACACAATGTACAAATACACAGCACAAATACAAACCCTCAAGAATTTTGGAACTTCAGTAAAAAAAATCAGGGTAAACAACTACACCACTTTCAAACAATTCACTTACAATGACAAATATCACGGACCCAGCAGAGGTCATACAAGTTTTCCGGCAACACTGGCAGGCAATCTTTCACCAACACAGCCAACTTCACTTCAGACCCGCCGACACTAGGAGAGGTCAAGATAATGATAGATGGTGTTGGCGGATATGGGAGAGGTCAAGATATGAGCTAGATGGTGTTGGCGGATACGAGCGCGAAACGGTGGGTGGGGGTTGAATGAGTTTAGATCTGGGAAGGACTTGGTTGGATGCTGGTTCGGTGTCAGGGTTGTTGATTTGTGGAACCAATTACCACGAAACGTAGTGGAGGTGGGGTCTTCCGATTGTTTCAAGCTTGGGTTGGACATGTGAGTGGGATAGGGTGGTTATAAATAGGAGTGCCTCGTATGGGTCAATAGGCCTTCTGCAGTTACCTTTGTTGTTAAGTTCTTATGCTCACAGAATCAAAGCCCAATCAGAACTCCAGCTAACAAACCCTCTCACTGTGACTGCTCCTCACAGGAAAGGAGACTGAAATTCAGTAGAACGCGTCCAGCGTATGATGACACAGGTAATCCCACAAATTAAAAACCTTTCAAATGAAAAAAAAAAGATTGAAAAAAGCCTAACTCACATTCTCTTCAGAGAAGTGAGGATAGGGATGAAATTATTGAAGTATAAACGTGGATGAATGGTAATAACAAAGGGGATATTTATAGGGTATTAAAATTATCAACACAAATACGAACAAAACAATGGGTAAATATTGGATAAGTTTAGAATTAGGAAAGACCTGGGTAAATACTGGTTCAGTAACATGGATGTTGATTTTTGGAACCAATTACCGCATAACATGATAGAAGTAGGATACGTTGATTGTTTCAAGCATAGGTTAGACATATATATGAATGAGACTGGGTGGATATCAATAAGAGCCACCTCGTATGAGCCAATAGGCCTTCTGCAATATCTTCATGCTTATGTTCTTATGAAATAAATTAGATAAGTTTAAATTTAGGAGGGACCAGGGTTAATACTGGTACGGTAGCAGGTTGTCGATTTGTGGAACAATTATCGGATAACATTATGGACGTAGGATCCCTTGTTTGTTTCAAGTGTTCTTTCATATGAAGAAAGATTAACAGAGCTTAAATTTCATTCACTGGAAAGGCGAAGAGTCAGTTGTGACATGATGGAGGTTTACAAGTGGGTGAATAGATATAACAATGGGGATATTAATACGGTATTAAAAGTATCAACGCAAGACAGAACACGAAACAATGGGTATAAATTTGATAAGTTTATATTTAGAAAAGACTTGGGTAAATACTGGTTCGGTAACAGGGTTGTTGATTTGTGGAACCAATTACCGCGTAACGTGGTGGAGGTTTCGTCCTTCGATTTTTTTAAGCGTGGGTTGGACATGTATATGAGTGGGATTGGGTGGCTATAACCACAATTTGGTTCCACAAATCAACAACCCTGTTACCGAACCAGTATTTACTGAAGTCTTTCCTAAATCTAAACTTATCCAATTTATAAGCTCTTGATACTAGTAATGGCTCAAAAGGGCCACCATTTAATGGCTTTTCATGCCCGTGCCACCTTTAGGGTGGCTTAATCTTCATCAATCAATCAATCACCATTTGGTCAAGGAAACAATCTCCCGTTAAGCAGGGTGCAGTCGCACCTCCACAGATTTCCAGTATCATCTATTGATACTTGTAATGGCTCAAAAGGGCCACCACTTACAAGCTATTCATGCCCGTGCCACCTTTTGGTTGGCTTAATCTTCATAAATCAATCCATTTGGTCCACACGGGAGACGTCTCCCGTCACGCAGGGTGCAGTCGCACCTCCACTCCTAAAGGGTTTTTTCAGTTGTATCGAACTAAGACTAGGGAAAGGATAGGTCCATTAAAAACCGAGACAGGTCAAAAAACGGGTAATGACAAAGAGATGAGTAGTATTTTTAACAAATAATTTATATCTGTATTTACTAAAGAAGAACCAACAGGAACCAACAGGAAGACCCAACAGAAGAAGAACAAAAGGAGCCAACGCGGGAAAATAATATTTTAGATTTAGTGTTAACTAACAGGGAAACACAAATTAATGACATCGAAATAGGGAGTGAGCTAGGGAACAGTGATCACAAAGAAATCAGATTTAGCATAGAATGGAATAGACCTGTAGGAGAAAATTATGTTAAAGTGCCAGATTTTCGAAAAGCTGATTTTAATAGCCTAAGAAATTTTTGGGTCAAATAGATTGGAAAGTCTTGGGTATGGGGTGTGGGCCGGTCTTGGAGCGAGACATGAACCCAGCGATAGGTGACGTAAAAGGGGATTTTGATGTGGATTTAATATATAACTTATTTAAGAATATTCTAAACAAAGCACAGGAACATTGTGCCATAGGCACAATCAGAGAACACTGTATAAACATCAGAGGTCCGCGGTTGTTCAACGTCCTCCCAGCAAGCATAAGAAATATTGCCGGAATAACCGTGAACATTTTCAAGAGGAAACTAGATTTATTCCTCCAAGGAGTGCCGGACCAACCGGGCTGTGGTGGGTATGTGGGCCTGCGGGCCGCTCCAAGCAACAGCCTGGTGGACCAAACTCTCACTAGTCAAGCCTGGCCTCGGGCCGGGCTTGAATGTGACCATGGTGTTATTGCACATAAAATGCGTTCAAAAGGAATTACCGGAAAAATAGGCAGATGGATCTACAATTTCCTGACCAACAGAACCCAATGTGTAATAGTCAACAAAATAAAATCCAGCCCATCAACCGTGAAGAGCTCAGTCCCCCAGAGTACTGTGCTTGCTCCAGTACTTTTTCTCATCCTCATATCGGACATAGACAAGAACACAACCTATAGCACTGTATAATCCTTTGCAGATGACACTAGGATCTTCATGAGAGTAGGCAACATACAGGACACGGCGAACCTCCAGTCAGATGTAGATCAGGTCTTTCTATGGGCTACAGAAAATAATATGGTGTTTAACGAAGACAAGTTCCAGCTCATGCGCTATGGAAATAATGAAAATATAAAAACGGAAACCACGTACAAAACTCAGGCAAATCATAACATAGAACGAAAAGGCAATGTAAAGGATCTGGGTGTACTCATATCGGAAGATCTTACCTTTAAAGAACACAATAAATTAGCCGTCACAACTGCAAGACAAATGACAGGTTGGATATCAAGAACTTTTCACACTAGAGATGCTATACCGATGATGATACTTTTCAAAACGCTTGTGCTCTCTAGAGTGGAGTACTGCTGCACGATGACAGCACCTTTCAAAGCTGGAGAAATTGCTGACCTGGAGAGCGTGCAGAGATCCTTTACTGCTAGAATCCACTCGGTAAAACATCTAAACTATTGGGACCGACTAAAGAGCCTAAAACTGTACTCCCTTGAGCGCAGGCGGGAGAGGTACATAATAATTTACGCGTGGAAAATATTAGAGGGGCTGGTCCCAAACCTGCACACAGAAATAACATCACATGAGACCAGAAAACATGGCAGGATGTGCAGAATACCCCCGTTGAAAAACAGAGGTGCAACTGGTACTCAGAGAGAACTCTATCAACATCAGAGGTCCGAGACTGTTCAACACGCTTCCACTACACATAAGGGGCATAACTGGCCGACCCCTCACAGTGTTCAAGAGAGAACTGGATAAGCACCTCCAAAGGATACCTGATCAACCAGGCTGTGACTCATACGTCAGGCTGCGAGCAGCCGCGTCCAACAGCCTGGTTGATCAGTCCGGCAACCAGGAGGCCTGGTCGACAACCGGGCCGCGGGGACGCTAAGCCCCGGAAGCCCCTCAAGGTAACCTCAAGGTAGTATAGTTGAGGCAGTTGATAGTGGTAAGGATTGTGATGTGTACCTTGACTTTAGCAAAGCTTTTGATACAGTGCCACATGAAAGACTAATTAAAAAAATAGAAGCTCATGGTATTGGGGGTGCTATATTAAGTTGGATTAGGGCATGGCTATTCCAAAGGAAACAGAGTTAGTATAAATGGGGTTAAGTCAGAGTGGGAAAATGTTGTAAGTGGAGTACCTCAGGGGTCTGTCCTGGGACTTCTGTTGTCTATAATATATATAAATGATTTAGATTCAGGTTTGAGTAACAAAATCTGCAAATTTGCAGATGATACAAAAATCGGTGGGGAAATTAACACGAAAGAAGACTCGCTATCACTTCAAGTTGATCTATATAGGGTTTTAAAATGGTCAAAAGACTGGCAGATGCAGTTTAATGCTAATAAATGTAAAGTTTTGAGGCTAGGAAATAATGATAGAGTTACAAGATACGAGCTAGATAGTGTTGAGATTGAGAAGTCGGATTGCGAAACGGATCTGGGAGTTATGATTAGTAAGAATTTAAAACAAAAGGATCAATGCATGAATGTTCGTAATAAGGCGAATAGGACACTGGGATTTATTAATCGAAGCGTTAGTAACAAGACACCTGGTGTGGTTCTTCAGCTATATCTTATTCTGGTTAGGCGCCATTTAGATTATGCAGTCCAGTTTTGGTCGCCGTACTATAGAATGGATATAAATTCACTTGAACGTGTCCAGCGTAGGATGATAAGTTAATTCACCAAATTAGAAATCTTTCACATGAAGAAAGATTAACAAAGCTTAAGTTGCATTCACTGGAAAGGCGAAGAGTTAGGGGTGACATGATAGAGGTTTACAAGTGGATGAATGGATATAACAAAGGGGATATTAATAGGTTATTAAAATTATCAACTCAAGACAGAACACGAAACAATGGGTATAAATTGGATAAGTTTAGATATAGGAAAGACTTGGGTAAATAATGGTTCAGTAACAGGGTTGTTGATTTGTGGAATCAATTGCCGCGTAACGTGGTGGAGATGGGGTCCCTCGATTGCTTTAAGCGCGGGTTGGACATGTATATGAGTGGGATTGGGTGGTTATAGATAGGAGCTGCCTCGTATGGGCCAATAGGCCTTCTGCACTTGCCTTGTTCTTATGTTCTATCGCTGGGTTCATGTCTTGCTCCAAGACCGGCCCACACCCCATACTAAAGACTTTCCAATCAATTTGACCCAAAAAATTTCTTAGGCTATTAAAATCAGCTTTCCGAAAATCTAGCACTAACAGAATTTTCCCCTACAGGTCCATTCCATTCTATGCTAAATCTGATTTCTTTGTGATCACTGTTCCCTAGTTCACTCCCTATTTCGATGTCATTAATTTGTGTTTCCCTGTTAGTTAACACAATCTAAAATATTATTTTCCCGTGTTGGTTCCTTAATGTGTTGCGTAAGAAAGCAATCGTCAATTAATTCTAGAAAATCTTCTGCTTCACTATTCCCTGTTTTGTTCAACCAGTTTATTCCACTAAAATTAAAGTCACCCCATGACAAATACTGTTAGATCTAGATGCCCTAGATATTTCATCCCATAGATGCTTTGCTTCCATTCTGTCTAAATTTGGTGGCCTATATATAACTCCTATTATAATATTATTTGCTTTTTCGTTTAATTCTATCCAAATAGTTTGTGTGTGGCTCAATTTTGATTCCCTCTTTGAGACTACATTTCAAATTGTCCCTAACATATATGGCTACTCCACCTCCTCGTCTAATATATCTATCTGTGTGAAATAGTTTAAATCCATTTATTTGATATTCAGCTAATAGTTCTCTATTTTCTACATTCAACCTACCATCACTATCTCAGCAGCCACGCTAGCAGACGTGCTGTCTACAAACGATAATAGCACCACCAGTGCTCCTGAAATAGCTACAACCACCAATCAACGGCACCTAAACCTACCTAAGGCTGCGAGGCGAAAGACAAAAACGCCCACTACGGAGGTTACGGACTCCTCAGACGATGAAATCATAGTAGGAGCTCCACCGCCTAATACGACACCTACACGGTTCAAGACTTCCTCATGGAGGCCACGTCACCAAACTCTAACGACAGCACTGCTCAGCCAAATTCGCAGGCAAAGAAAAAACGGAAAACCTAGAGGTCTACACTAACCCAACCAGCTCCATAACTGGTATAGCCAGCCCTCCAGGCTGAAAACCATCATGAAGACCCATCCATCGCCACATCTCTAGTATCAGCCACTGATACAGATAATGGCTCCAAAGAGCCTCCACATACGGGCTCACCATAGCCCGTGCTACTGGAACTTATTGTTCTGAGTAGCGAACCTTAAACAACAACAATAACAGCATAATCTCGCATCTTGTGCTTCTGTGTCTTAGTGTCAACAAGGATTAAAGGTGCTTGTACCTTTTAGTACTAAGTATTTAAGTTAAGTATTAAGTACTTGTGCTTGTTGTATTCCAAGATGCTGCCTGTTTTGGCTGTGTTTGCTACGCTCGTCCAGGGCGACGCAAACATTCAGGTGAGTTTCTTTCATTATTTATCTTGTGGTAATTACTTCGTGATTTACGCCATTAATAGTGTCTATTGGTTTTGAATTTTAAGTGTCATTCTTTCAACAACGTAAGGCATTATTTATGCGAAACAATTTTAAATGCATACTGAAGTTTAGTTTTTTTTTTACGAGAGTAGTGGGCATCCATTAGTCTCAGCAGACATATTTTCATGTAAATTGATTAATCTTTCTTTTATATGAAAACCTTTGGGATTTGTCTAACATCAGTTAGATTTGTATCTAACAGTATATAGATACCCGTGAAGTCGGGAACTGTGGTGGGTTGTTGCACACAATACCACAAAAATGTAGAGGTTTTATCTAACATGTTGTTTGTGGACAGATGTGGAGTGTTGACGTATTAAAAACTAACGAAGTGATCCGGGAACTAGAAAACGGCGGTTACTTCGATATTTGGGGCGACAATACAACCCACGCCCAGGTAAGTAAACTGTTTGCTGTCAGACAACTTTCTTTCGTGAATTGTGCATATACTTGGCCGAAACGTTGTCGTTGCTTCATTTTCATGTGTGTGGTTATGTCATTTATAGTATATTGGAGGGCCACTCGTAATCATACGTCAACTTTGTAGATTCTGGTACGCTATGTTCCAGGTATCCATGCTCGTGAATGGATCTCTCCTGCCGTCTCTATGTATATCCTGAACCTGCTGAATTTAGAAGAGTCTTGGCGAGACCTGCTGAAGAGGACGGAGTGGTACATCGTCAGTATAGCCTGTCGTCAACCCGGACGGCTATCATTACACCTTCACCTCCAAGAGTGCCAGGTCAGTCAACAGTGTACATGATATGCAACACCGTGCAGTGTTCATGCCACACAACCTCGCACAGTGAACACGTCATAAAAGACCCCTGCAGTTTTACAATACACTCTGCACATTACTGCCCAGAAGCGTGTGTATCCCAAGTCGTGACTAGTAATGAGATAATACATATAGCATTTTATAATGGGAAATAATACCAACCTCACGGTTAGTTTCTAAAAAAAAATTTCATTGTCATGATTCTAACATTATTGTTTACTCTAGGCTGTGGAGAAAGAATCGCCAGACCCTCCATGATAGAGGTTGCAAAGGCGTGAGCCTGATCCGTGACTTGGACTTGGAATGGAGCTTCAGCACTCCATTCGACCCGTGTAGTGAGACAAAGGCGTCACACCCTTCACTGAACCAGAAACCCAAGGTCTCCAAGCAATCATGGAAACAGTGGGTGGCATTGACCTGTTCATAGCTTTCCGGGGCTATGGCCAGTCTACCGTTTATCCTGTGTTGCGGAATGATATTCCTCCAGCAAACATCCATGAACACGAAGTTCTGGCTATGGTATTTGCTCATGCCGTGAGCTATACGTCTCGTGGACACATGAATTGAGAGATAGGCGAATCAGGACCACTGTACGGTCTAACCTCTGAAGACTTGGCACCCGAGGCACAGAATAGGTTCATATATATACCATTGATCTCCCTTATAAAGGGAGATATGGACTTCTTCATTCAGAGACTAATATTAGCAGCACTCTGGGAGACCACTGCCGGTATCATGTGCATGGTCCGTCATATTACAAACACAGGCCCACTGTACCAATCCTTAGTAGCCGCCATATGTATAGTTGGTACATATGGCATATGGTTGGTACTAAGGCAGGAGATACTTCTGGAATCAACATTATTTATGTAGGTAATTCCTCACTCTGAAGTTTAAGTTCTAAAATAAACAATAAAAACTTCGACCTGTTTTTATTTAAACTGCTAAGTCTAACAAGTAAATTTACAACAGTAGGCAGGTATTTAGCTAATGAAACAACCGGTCTTTTTATATAATGATGTTCCACTTGATGATGTAGTTATTTACATGAATATATGTATAGTATTTATGTAATTGACTTTATAATAGAGTGTATCAAAATTTCTTTGAAGCTGAAATTATCTTTTCTTTAGCCACTGCTGCACACAAGTACTGTACATAAACGGGCGTGGTGCCAGCTCACGCAGTCTTCCGAGCTTGGTGCCAGCTCACCCCGTCTCCCGAGCTTGGTGCCAGCTCACCCCGTCTCCAGGGCCTGGTGCCAGCTCACCCCGTCTCCAGGGCCTGGTGCCAGCTCACCCCGTCTCCAGGGCCTGGTGCCAGCTCGCCCTGTCTCCAGGGCCTGGTGCCAGCTCGCCCCGTCTCCAGGGCCTGGTGCCAGCTCGCCCCGTCTCCAGGGCCTGGTGCCAGCTCGCCCCGTCTCCAGGGCCTGGTGCCAGCTCGCCCCGTCTCCAGGGCCTGGTGCCAGCTCGCCCCGTCTCCAGGGCCTGGTGCCAGCTCACCCCGTCTCCAGGGCCTGGTGCCAGCTCGCCCCGTCTCCAGGGCCTGGTGCCAGCTCACCCCGTCTCCAGGGCCTGGTGCCAGCTCGCCCCGTCTCCAGGGCCTGGTGCCAGCTCGCCCCGTCTCCAGGGCCTGGTGCCAGCTCGCCCCGTCTCCAGGACCTGGTGCCAGCTCGCCCCGTCTCCAGGGCCTGGTGCCAGTTCGCCCCGTCTCCAGGGCCTGGTGCCAGCTCGCCCCGTCTCCAGGGCCTGGTGCCAGCTCGCCCCGTCTCCAGGGCCTGGTGCCAGCTCGCCCCGTCTCCAGGGCCTGGTGCAAGCTCGCCCCGTCTCCAGGGCCTGGTGCCAGCTCGCCCCGTCTCCAGGGCCTGGTGCCAGCTCGCCCCGTCTCCAGGGCCTGGTGCCAGCTCGCCCCGTCTCCAGGGCCTGGTGCCAGCTCGCCCCGTCTCCAGGGCCTGGTGCCAGCTCGCCCCGTCTCCAGGGCCTGGTGCCAGCTCGCCCCGTCTCCAGGGCCTGGTGCCAGCTCGCCCCGTCTCCAGGGCCTGGTGCCAGCTCGCCCCGTCTCCAGGGCCTGGTGCCAGCTCGCCCCGTCTCCAGGGCCTGGTGCCAGCTCGCCCCGTCTCCAGGGCCTGGTGCCAGCTCGCCCCGTCTCCAGGGCCTGGTGCCAGCTCTCCCCGTCTCCAGGGCCTGGTGCCAGCTCGCCCCGTCTCCAGGGCCTGGTGCCAGCTCGCCCCGTCTCCAGGGCCTGGTGCCAGCTCGCCCCGTCTCCAGGGCCTGGTGCCAGCTCGCCCCGTCTCCAGGGCCTGGAGCCAGCACGCCCCGTCTCCAGGGCCTGGAGCCAGCACGCCCCGTCTCCAGGGCCTGGAGCCAGCTCGCCCCGTCTCCAGGGCCTGGAGCCAGCTCGCCCCGTCTCCAGGGCCTGGAGCCAGATCGCCCCGTCTCCAGGGCCTGGAGCCAGCTCGCCCCGTCTCCAGGGCCTGGAGCCAGCTCGCCCCGTCTCCAGGGCCTGGAGCCAGCTCGCCCCGTCTCCAGGGCCTGGAGCCAGCTCGCCCCGTCTCCAGGGCCTGGAGCCAGCTCGCCCCGTCTCCAGGGCCTGGAGCCAGCTCGCCCCGTCTCCACGGCCTGGAGCCAGCTCGCCCCGTCTCCAGGGCCTGGAGCCAGCTCGCCCCGTCTCCCGGGCCTGGAGCCAGCTCGCCCCGTCTCCCGGGCCTGGAGCCAGCTCGCCCCGTCTCCCGGGCCTGGAGCCAGCTCGCCCCGTCTCCCGGGCCTGGAGCCAGCTCGCCCCGTCTCCCGGGCCTGGAGGCAGCTCGCCGCGTCTCCCGGGCCTGGAGCCAGCTCGCCCCGTCTCCCGGGCCTGGAGCCAGCTCGCCCCGTCTCCCGGGCCTCGTGCCAGCTCGCCCCGTCTCCCGGGCCTTGTGCCAGCTCGCCCCGTCTCCCGGGCCTCGTGCCAGCTCGCCCAGTCTCCCGGGCCTCGTGCCAGCTCGCCCAGTCTCCCTGGCTTCGTGCCAGTCTCCCTGGCTTCGTGCCAGTCTCCCTGGCTTCGTGCCAGTCTCCCTGGCTTCGTGCCAGTCTCCCTAGCTTCGTGCCAGTCTCCCTGGCTTCGTGCCAGTCTCCCTGGCTTCGTGCCAGTCTCCCTGGCTTCGTGCCAGTCTCCCTGGCTTCGTGCCAGTCTCCCTGGCTTCGTGCCAGTCTCCCTGGCTTCGTGCCAGTCTCCCTGGCTTCGTGCCAGTCTCCCTGGCTTCGTGCCAGTCTCCCTGGCTTCGTGCCAGTCTCCCTGGCTTCGTGCCAGTCTCCCTGGCTTCGTGCCAGTCTCCCTGGCTTCGTGCCAGTCTCCCTGGCTTCGTGCCAGTCTCCCTGGCTTCGTGCCAGTCTCCCTGGCTTCGTGCCAGTCTCCCTGGCTTCGTGCCAGTCTCCCTGGCTTCGTGCCAGTCTCCCTGGCTTCGTGCCAGTCTCCCTGGCTTCGTGCCAGTCTCCCTGGCTTCGTGCCAGTCTCCCTGGCTTCGTGCCAGTCTCCCTGGCTTCGTGCCAGTCTCCCTGGCTTCGTGCCAGTCTCCCTGGCTTCGTGCCAGTCTCCCTGGCTTCGTGACAGTTCACCCAGTCTCCCTGGCTTCGTGCCAGTTCACCCAGTCTCCCTGGCTTCGTGCCAGTTCACCCAGTCTCCCTGGCTTCGTGCCAGTTCACCCAGTCTCCCTGGCTTCGTGCCAGTTCACCCAGTCTCCCTGGCTTCGTGCCAGTTCACCCAGTCTCCCTGGCTTCGTGCCAGTTCACCCAGTCTCCCTGGCTTCGTGCCAGTTCACCCAGTCTCCCTGGTTTCGTGCCAGTTCACCCAGTCTCCCTGGGTTCGTGCCAGTTCACCCAGTCTTCCTGGCTTCGTGCCAGTTCACCCAGTCTCCCTGGCTTCGTGCCAGTTCACCCAGTCTCCCTGGCTTCGTGCCAGTTCACCCAGTCTCCCTGGCTTCGTGCCAGTTCACCCAGTCTCCCTGGCTTCGTGCCAGTTCACCCAGTCTCCCTGGCTTCGTGCCAGTTCACCCAGTCTCCCTGGCTTCGTGCCAGTTCACCCAGTCTCCCTGGCTTCGTGCCAGTTCACCCAGTCTCCCTGGCTTCGTGCCAGTTCACCCAGTCTCCCTGGCTTCGTGCCAGTTCACCCAGTCTCCCTGGCTTCGTGCCAGTTCACCCAGTCTCCCTGGCTTCGTGCCAGTTCACCCAGTCTCCCTGGCCTCGTGCCAGTTCACCCAGTCTCCCTGGCTTCGTGCCAGTTCACCCAGTCTCCCTGGCTTCGTGCCAGTTCACCCAGTCTCCCTGGCTTCGTGCCAGTTCACCCAGTCTCCCTGGCTTCGTGCCAGTTCACCCAGTCTCCCTGGCTTCGTGCCAGTTCACCCAGTCTCCCTGGCTTCGTGCCAGTTCACCCCGTCTCCCTGGCTTCGCTCCAGTTCACCCAGTCTCCCTGGCTTCGTGCCAGTTTACCCAGTCTCCCTGGCTTCGCTCCAGTTTACCCAGTCTCCCTGGCTTCGTGCCAGTTCACCCAGTCTCCCTGGCTTCGTGCCAGTTTACCCAGTCTCCCGGGCTTCGTGCCAGTTCACCCAGTCTCCCTGGCTTCGTGCCAGTTTACCCAGTCTCCCTGGCTTCGTGCCAGTTTACCCAGTCTCCCGGGCTTCGTGCCTGTTTACCCAGTCTCCCGGGCTTCGTGCCAGTTTACCCAGTCTCCCGGGCTTCGTGCCAGTTTACCCAGTCGCCCGGGCTTCGTGCCAGTTTACCCAGTCGCCCAGGCTTCGTGCCAGTTTACCCAGTCGCCCTGGCTTCGTGCCAGTTTACCCAGTCTCCCTGGCTTGGAGACTTTTGCTATTTCTGGCTTTTGATATTTCTTAACCATTAGACACCGGCTATGGTGAAATGGTCATACGTGCCCATGCACAAAAATATATCATTATAGAATTATTAATTTGTTTGCAGATAAGAAAAATACTGAAATAAGTGAATATTTATTGTTTCACTGTGTGGAGGGACTGTGAGTTTGGGTCTGGCACTTGTCAACGCCTGATGATCGGTTTGCCAACACTTCCTGATTTATTCTCAGCTGTTTCACTGATTATTTTTATCGCTTCTTTTTCTTTATTCGCATCCCCAGAAAACTTTTATATTAATATTTGCATTACACATGTAAAGGCCAGACAATAATTGTTTGAATCATCATATGATGATGACTGCAGTCCCCTGTGAATCAACACCTGACAATAACTACTGTCTAAGGGGAGCCGGTCGGCCGAGTGAACAGCACACTGGACTTGTGATCCTGTGGTCCTGGGCTCGATCCTAGGCGCTGGCAAGAAACAATGGGCAGAGTTTCTTTCACCCTATGCCCCTGTTACCTAGCAGTAAAATAGGTACCTGGGTGTTAGTCAGCTGTCACGCGCTGTTTCCTGGGGGTGGAGGCCTGGTCGAGGACCATGCTGCGGGGACACTAAAGCCCCGAAATCATCTCAAGATTGGGTGAAAGTGTTTGTAAATCCAAAGTATTCTGTATCACACTATTATCACACATCTAAACAATTTCATGTGGTACACTACTTATTTCCTTATTTATATAGTTATTAAGTTGACACTAATAGATAATTATGTAAAGTGTAGGCGTGCGGCATACTACATAATTTACACTCCTTATCTATTTTACTGACAACACCGTAATACCAAAAACGTGTGTATCCTACTCTTAATCTCATGTAAATTGAATCTTTCCAAATAGACTTTCCTCTACGATAAGTGAAGGACGCATAATGCTTTTGTGTGATGCTGTCCACAATAGCCGTTCCCTTTACTTTTTATTCATCCTCTTTGATCATCTTGATTTATGACCGTTTCAAAGTTTTATGACATACAACATCGACAAGAGTTTTTCTAAGGCTCTCTTTGTTATCACATCAATTGCCTCATTCACCAATATTCCCATATGTGAAGGGAGCCATATAAATCTTATATTACGCTCATTTGTCCTAAAGACTTTACATTCTCTATACACTGTTACAATATTTTGGTATACTGCTCTTCTGCCATATAAGGACTCCAACGCTTCTCTACTGTCTACATATATATAAAAAAAAAAATTCTACATTTGACTACTTATTGTAATCCTGCTAATTCAGTTTTAAGTTCAGCCTGCATTGAAGAGACATTGTCAGTTAAGCAGTGTCCAATAACAGTATATATACAGTGCCGATATGTACTCCCTAATAAAAACTGCATCCTACCTTTCCACATCCTTAGCTGTTGTTGCCGTAGTTTTAGATTTAGCTACTCAGAACTGAATGTCCATGTACCACAGGCTATAGTGAGCCCGTAATTGAGATCGGTTATTCACAATAACCTTGCTACTGTGATATTTGTGTCAAAGTTTTAAATGAAGGTGTGGTTTCCTCCTCTTCAATTTTTTTACTGCTTATGTTTTAATGCACTGGTTTTAGTCTTATTTTGATAACATTACCCTGGGGGCAGATATAGATGTACAGTGTTCACTAGTGTCCCATTATTCAACTGCATTGTAGTCTAAAACTAGCTACTAATCCATCACAAAATACATGTGTTTTCTGTAGGTAATTCTCTAATTATACAGTTATATGTTGCTCTCAGCTCTGCTATCTCATACATACTTTGCTCTTTTGCAGGAGAATAATTACTACATCTACGTTACACTCTTTCCATGGTGGTGCGAATTGTCTCTTAGGAAAAGCAATACATTTGGGAATAACATGCTCTAAGATCAGCACATAAGATACTCATATGCTCTCATTATACTTTAACATACATTGTTCATTACATATCAAAACATACATTAATTCATTAGCGCCACCGCTTCATTAATCTAATTGCAGAGGGTATATTTATCTTTAAAATTACATCCCTAATACTCTGTAGGGACCCCAGACATGTGCCGAGGCATTCATACATGCTTTCCATATGTTTGATGACCGTCGATCCTGCCCCAAGTTAGTGATCTCAGTGCAACTTCGTTGCAGGGGAAGCATGTCTGAGGGAAGTCTGGAATCGCCCAGTTGTATGCATTGCCCTAAATCAACAGTAGTGCTACTAGAAGTTCATATCTCCTAGAAGACAATGGCATGGAGGGTTCTACAAGCGGATGGTGGGAACATTCAAATGCTGTCCAAGGTAAACCCTCCACCACAAAAGTTTGATCTATAGAAGCTTCACACCGGTCAACGAAATTGATTCTCGGGTCAATAACAGACCACTGACGATCTTTCGCAGGTAAGCCATTAAGTCCATCCAATCTGATGTATGGAACACTTCGTAAATCTCTAGCATCCTTCACATACATGGGGCCAGAAGATCCGTCACATGACGTAGTGACTTAAGAGGTACAAACATCTGTCGAGAGTAATAAGTCGGTGGAATGACGTTTGGACTCTAGAATACTGAACTGCTCCTAGGGAGAATGACTACTATGGGAGAATAATGACTATAGGACAATAATGAGTATGGGAGAATAATAACTATAGGAGCATGACTATGGGAGTATCAGCAAATAACCCCTACAATAAAAAAAAATCTGGTGGTGATGTTCTGGTTGACAGTGTTCACGTTCATAATGGCCCTCTAGGCGGTATAGTCTGTCTATTCAGGCAGCCAAGGTATCTTGAGAACAGTGTAAGTGTAGTGAAGAGGTACAACTAGTCTCAACCCCTTAGAAAAACTAATTCCCTCGTAGCTAGCAGGAAAGGATGTCACCCAGAGACTTCCCACCCCACTGTCCTGAAAGGACTGCTGCACAACATTGCAAATTAAAACAAACAATACTATAATACTGAAGGAGAACAATGGTTTCTTAATTCCTAAAAAGTGAACTCCAACCCATGTTATTCCCTTCCTCCCCGGAATTATGCTGGAATTTTTGACACTAAATACTAACACACATTGCACCAAGCAAATACAGTTATGTTGGAAAAATACTAACCCAACTAACCACTAACTTCTCTAAGAGAATCGTTAAAAAAAATGAGTTTCATGGCTTCAGACAAATTTTTTTTTTTTTTATCTTTATTTAAAAAAATACAATATAAGTTACATATACATAAGTGTTACAAGGCAATTATACATTACAATTCTTAGTGAACATGTGTTTCAGTAGTACAGAACAAGATCTTTTAGAAAACCCTTATAAACGAGTTACAAAAATTGAAGAATAAACTTACATTAAAATACAGGGGAAAATATTACATTTATATATATTTTATATAAGCCTCAGTAAACCAATTTTCTATATCATCACCGAGCATGAGCCGTAAACCCCAGATGTTATACCTGATCCTGCCTCGCAAGAACTTCAATATTTTGTCTACTGAGTAACCTTCCTGCCTGCCTATCCACACACAAAAAATGTAATCAGAAAGTAACATAATTATTGTATTCCTAATTTTCTTGCATTTTACGTCAATATGAAACATTAAAAACCTCATTAACTCCACTCTAATACTTGGTCCATATAAATCTTTAAGAGTGTCTCTAATCCAGTTTACAAGAACAACTTTCTGCCTACAGAAATAAAATATATGCATATTATTCTCAATTTCAGTACATTGGTCACACCTATTGTCGTCTTTAATGCCCAACATCAACAACCTATCATTAGTTGGGAGGGTTTCATGAATATAGCGATACAATAGCTCACGTTGTTTTGGGGCAATAAATTTAACATGAAGGTTTGCCCATATTACTTGCCAGCTAAAGAGTGGATATGCCTCCTCTACTCTAGGAACTATATTTGGTAGTATAACATCATACACTTGTTTACTGTTCATCATTAAAAAACCTTCAATATTACAAATCCGCCTGAGAACATCAATTGCACATGAATAAAAGTGCGGTGAAATAAAGGCAAGGTCAGTATACTCTGGCATATGTATCAAATAGCTAACACGTAATTTACAATAGTAATGTCCTAGTGCATTTACACTATCCCTCTGCATTATCTCCTTTCTAAAAGTTACACAAGATTGCCAATGACTTATGGTACACATTCAGTATTCCTATTCCACCGTTTTTCTTACCTTTACATAGGGTAGTTCGTTTAATTGGCTGGTATCTACCATACCATACATATCTAAAAATAGTTTTGTCAATCTCTATAGCACTTTTCTTGTCTATGGGAAAGCTTTGAGACAAATACCACACTTTAGACAAAATTTTGCAATTGATTATTACAGCCTTCTGAAACAGGGTCAATTTCCTATTTGACAACATATTCGTTGCAACTATTATATTCCCACATAGTACTTGCCAATTCGTAACCAATGTTGTTTCATATGTTTTACACCAGCAAATCCTAAGAGCTTTAATAGACTCCACAACCTTGAACCATGAACCTGTCCAGTTAACCTTATTACACCAACTGCCAAGACCCATCATACACGTTTTGTTCTTGTTAATAACAGCACCTGTCGCTCGTTCAAAGTTGTCTAACTCATTCTGAACATTCACCACCGAGTCTTCTGTCGACACAAAAATAGTTGTATCATCTGCATAACCAACAACAGGAAGTGTTATTGCATTAGGAAGACGAGGTGGAACAATAAAGTCATTGCTTTTTATTGCCAAGTACAGTGGCTCTTGAAATATAACATACAAAATCATTGAAAGGGGACATCCCTGACGTACAGATCGTTCAACTGAAAAAGGTTTACTTAAGACTCCATTGATACAGACGCTGCTCCGACACTCTTTATAAAGCATACGGATTCAATCAATAAATTCTCGTGCCACTCCTACCCTATCCAATATTGCTAATACAAACTGAACATCAACACGGTCAAAGGCTTTCGACCAGTCGAGGTTTATCATGGAGGAAGGAACATTATTCTCAGACACATAATACACAACATCCCTAATTACATTATTACAATTGATTATAGATCTTCCAGGCACACCACAAAACTGTTCCTTTTATATAAGTTTATCCATTGCAATCCTAAGTCTATTTGCCAGCAGTTTCGATACTATTTTATAATCCTGGTTTAGTAAGGAAAGTGGCCTCCAGTTCGTTAGAAAATGCAAATCACCCGTTTCAGGTATCATCTTAATAATCCCATGAGATTGTGACATGCTAAGCTTCCTGTGCTGTATGCTATACTGCACCACTTGTACAAAGTCTTTACCAATGACATCCCATAGATAGAAATAAAATTCCGCCGGGAACCCATCACAGCCAGGTGATTTACCCTTCTTTAAACTCTTGACAACACTCCACACTTCCTGCTTATCTACATCTGCCAATAATGACGTGTTGTCATCCTGGGTTAAAACCCGTGTACATTTTCCAAGGAAATACTCCTGCATACCTTGGTCCACGTTCACTTTTTTGTACAATTTCTCTAATTCACCCCGAACATAATATACAATCCCATCCGTATTTGTCATATCCGTCCCATCACCTGCTTTAATACTAGTTACAAGTGCTGTACCCTTGTTATTCTTGACTTTACTTAACAAATAAGGAGAAAGTTTTTCACCATACATCCTATCATTAATCTGGAGGCGAACATTGACTCCTTCAGATATTTCATCCCTCAATTTGTTAATTCTGTCTTTTAAAATGGTAATTTCCTCATACTTGTCTAGTCCCATATTGACCTTTACATAAAGTTGTTTTAGTCTTTGTTGGAATAAGTTTAACAGACCATATTTTTCAGCAGCCTTTCGTTTGGATACTTTCACGAAGAAACTTTTGCATGCAACTTTACACATGTCCCACCACTCCAATAGACATCTGAACTTACGTTTTTGCCCAACCAGATGTTCCCACAATACTTGAAAATTATCAATTACATCTCTGCTCTGCAACAGACTGCAATTGAGCTTCCATGACCCTGTCCCCACTTTAACCCGATCGTCAATAACAAGCTTCACCACAACCATACAGTGATCTGAAAAGCTGACCGGAACAGTACTGCAAGAACTAATTTTATCATGGAACGAGTGCATATATAATCTGTCAAGCCTAGAACCATAATTCTGGCGAACATATGTGTATTCATATACACCTCCGTTAATGCTATTTGCATCCTTTAGACCAATACATTTCAAAAGTGTAAATAAAGCAGGAGATACACATGCGTTCGACTGAATGCTACAATCTCTCATAGAAGTGACACAATTAAAGTCGCCACCAAAAATAATGTTACGCGTATCATTTCTGAAAAAATATAATAACTCGTTAGAGAACAAGTCCTCCCTCTCTTTCTTCCTGCGGGTGCCAGAGGGAGCATACACATTAAGTACAGGAATTATTGTGTCAAAAAAGGAAATCCTAGCATATAAAACATTACCATTATCATCCATTTCAGTATTAAGAACCTTGATGTGGGCTCGCTTAGCAATCAATATCCTCGTACCACCTTTCAACAAGGTCGTTGGATTTATCAATATTTCAAAGAAATCAAGCAGCACATCAAGTTTCTTAACATCTTGTACATTGTGTTCTTGCACTAAAAGTACATCAAAATTATGATATTTAAACAATGATAACAGCTGCAACTGTTTATTTCTACAATTGAGCCCATTAATGTTCAAAGTAGCACAATTAAAATTAATTGGCTTCACGAATGGAATTTGAAGAGAAACCAAAATTACCCTTTATCCGTCATTATCTCACTTGACACTATCTTAGTGTCATCTTTCCCTTTTCGAAATTTAAGTTTAATATTTGCACTCGCGTCTCGATTCTGTTCATGTTCCACAAGATTCCACCATGCCTTATCACTGTTCTCTTTACCATGATCTTCACTCACCTGTTGTACTGTGCCCTCGCTACGTTTCGGTGACTCTTCGGGGCCTTGGTCACGGTGAACTTCAACGGCAACAACCTGCTCAATTTTTTCAGAGACTTTTAATTTAGCGTCGTAGTCCTTCATACGTTCCACATCAATACTCCGAGTAAATTTTTTCCGTTTCTTCCCGTGACTGGTTACAGAACCAGCCTTCACACCCTTAGCCTTCACACCCCCAGCCCTCACACTACCCCTACCCTTTCTATCATACCTTACTGAAGAGGGTGGAGTTGCTCTCTGCACAGACATTTCTACATCACTATCCTCCATTGTGTCATCCTCTACATCCAGTTGACAACCAATTACTTGTTCCATCGTCACCTCACCAAGGTCAGCACCACCGCCAGCCTTGCAGCTCTTCGCAGCGTCAGCACCTATGTTATGGGCGTCCACATGTATAGTGTCCAGACTTACCTCACCCTCACCAGGGTTACCAACAGCCGGTAAAGCGTCCTGAGCAGTGTCGTCTGCACCCTCCTTGTCTGCATTACCTTCATCGTCCTGATCTAAGTTACCTTCACCGGCCTCATCCGCACTGGGAGTCACTTCCACAGACGTTTCACTTACAGAGTTGTGGGTTACTTCATCTACCTCACCTGGAACTACAGTATTTACAGCAGCGGGTTCATTTCCTGATACACTATCCTCTATTAATGGCGGAAAGTCATGTTCATGAAAAATGTTGATCCATTCCGATGCCTCCACCTGGCAGGCAGCAGCCATGTGACCAATACGCCCACACTTAAAACAAGTTTGCATTTGGCCATTGTATATAAACTTAATATAATGACCTGCTACTGACATTGATGAAGGAATATTACGGTGAAGTTCCATCTTTACTGTTCGTGTTCCATTAAAACACCCTTTCCCTGGGCCATACGTATATTTATTAAAACGAACATTGTCCACTTTCCCATATTGTTCCAGTATGTGTACAATAGTTCCATTCAACATTTCAAATGGCGCATCCCTCACAGAAACGTATGTAAACGTTTTGCTCAAATTAATCACTTGTACTGATCCTTTCCCATTAGGTAAACTTATAATGTCATCATCATACTTCTTAAGAAACTCTGAAAACGCCACATTGTTTCCAAATTTCAACACCACCCTGTTCCCTGGCAGTGGTTGGTAACCAAATATTTCTTCCTGCTTGATCTGTAACACTTCGAAGATCGTGGTGGATACAAGGTCGGGAGCAGCATGACAACTAAACTTGAGTCCTATGGACTCCTTGCGCTTTAGTGGAGGTGTGTAGGAGCCCATGATGGCACATATACCACCCCCAGCGTGACGTTATCCGCCCATCCGTCAACACGCCGGCCAACAGCGACGACAAACACGTCCACCCACCAGACGCCAGTAGCAGAGCGAAGCAAAACACGTCTGCTCGCCACCACGTCCACGACGAGACTCCAGGGAAGAGACTATTGAGAGAGACCAACTTAGCCCACAAACACACTAGTGAGAGCTATTAATCTTCCTGCAAAATCAGTGTGGTCGAGCACCAACAACTCCTGTTATCGACTATGAACTTTCCTAATTAAGGGAAGAGTGCTATTTCCGCTTGTTAGATAAGTATAGTGAATACTTAAACTAATAAATTGACTGGTTATAGAGCAGATCTACCCACCCAAAACGGGTAAGAATTATTTCAAGTTAACTTATTCTTTACATTACCCCATGTAAACACAGGCATAAACTTATGCCCGTGCCTCCCTCCATACCATCATACTGGCTATTCAGCTCGTGCCACCTCTTGAGTGGCTTAATCTTCATCAATTAGTCATCTCATCACAATCGACTTTATCGATTGTGATGAGATCCAGAATGGGCCGAAATGTCGTTGCCCATTAATCTTCTAGTGTGTGGTGTCAGGGTGTCTCCCTCTCTAACCAGTCACCACCAAGTATTAGTAGCGAAAAGCGTTACTTACTGTAGCCCCACGGGTCTTCACTCAATTCTCACGGTGCCACTGTTCACCAAGCAGAGTCTCTCAATCTATCTCCGGCTGGCCTTGTAGGCTAAGACGAGTGAGAACCCGATCACTTCACTTGATCATGTGCCCGCCACGACAGAGGGCTCTACTGCTCATTAAAGGTCGCCAACTGGCATTTCCCCACGTCCAGTGGAAATAGTAATAATGTAGTAGTAGTAGTAGTAGTGGCCCCATAGAACACTAATCAAGTTGGTAGCAGGTAATTATATGTTTAAATCAATCACTCTCGGTAGCAACAAGGTAATGGAGGGTTGATACAAACACAGCGGTGGTTTTTTAGTTTACTTAAAAGATTAAAGAACCACAACTCTGCATCAACAACATGGCAAAGGAACAAATGAGCAGCTTCCTCTCTGCCTCTTCACAATTCTGGAACACTCAGGGAGATGACAACACTCCCAGCCGTCGCGCTTTCCCACGCTCCGATTGCAGTGTTATCGAACGTTTGGCAACTCACGCGTGCCACTCCCACACTCTCCTCACTGAGCTCACTTTGCTCACTATCACACTGTACTCACACTATCTGGCATGAGGCGCTTATTATCCCTTCATATTCACAGTATATCACAACACTGGCATAAACACAGTTAACCACTATACATATGAATATGTTATTTAATAACTCCAGTATATAGATCACTTCATCAATATTCATAATAATAATAACGAGGCAACTCCAGGCACACAGCCTTGCACTATTAAATTGTACTATATTATATATATATATATATATATATATATATATATATATATATATATATATATATATATATATATATATATATATATATATATATATATATATATATATATATATATATTATATATATATCTCCTCTGGCACAAACTTATAAATGACACTCCAGCCACACAGCAATCTCTTCATCAAACCGCAGGTGCAATCACACACCATATATATATATCTCGTGAGAGCTCTATAGCATCTCCCTTCACAACTGTGTTCTATTAGAAACATAGACATTGGTGAGCCCTGCTCACGACAGAGAGATACTCTGGCTAATAGCTAACTAAAGGGGAATGGTGGGGGGGGGGGGGAACTGAATTACCTACTTCCACCATCAACGACGTGGACTCGTCCTCGGTTGAGGGTTGAATTGAAGCCCCTGGTCCCGGCTCATGACTTGCTGTAGGGAACACCCCCACATACACTGATACTCTTCCCTTGACTTCAACCAACGCCCAAAAACGCGTCTTCTCCGTGCTGCTTCCCTCTGTTGGTTCCATGCTCCTCCACAACCTCTTGAAGGGTCGGTCTCCTCGCCATCGCCTCCTCCTCACAACTACGTCTACAGTCCTTACTAATGGCTGCAGTCGTTCGTATTCCCAGCTAGTTTTTTCTTCTCCTTCCACACGGTGAATTGGCCCAGCCACTACGTCCTCACCCGACTGGTGAAACTGTACAGTCGTCTCTGACGTCACTGCCCAGACTCCACTCTTGCTAAACACCTGTCACTGGAGCACTTGTTGCTCGTTTCCCATCAATTCCTTCTTCTGTCCGCTTCACGGAGTTCAAGACGACCTCACAAGATGCTTGCAGACCACTGGTGACGTGTATGTCCACCGGAGAGGGGCAAAAACTGTCAAACTGATAGGACCCTCTATCGCACGTCCGCCCTTGACGACGTGTCGTATCTAACTCCTTGCGCCACAGTCGCACGCCGCCTGGACCCCCCTTCACTCGTGACCTGCTGGGGGCGTTTCTCATTGGCTCCCTGTACCACATCACCGTTCTTGACCAATCTGGTGCCACTGACGTCATAACATCTTGGCGGGAAAACGTAGGGGCTGGCACCATCTCGGCGTCCAAAAGGGCCTAAGCCACTGGCCAAAACACTCTTCTTTAGCTAATTTCTCGCCAACGCGAGAACACCTCATGCTCCCACATATGTCAAGTTGTTCCCTGGAAGGCAGAGAACGTTCGGGTAGAGTAGATATGACTTACAGCTGGCGTGGGAGAAATACAAGGCGGGGAACACGGGCACATACCCCTCCCCTTAAAACAACAGTCATATCGGTTTAGTGTACTCGGGAAAGGGCATCCGCTACCACGTTGTCCTTCCCTCTGATGTGCTTAATTTCTAACCAGTATTCTTGTAGTAGTAATGCCCACCTTGTCAGCCTTTGGTTGGGGTTTCTCATCTTATACAAGAAGGTCAGAGGGTTGTGATCTGTAAAAACAAGAACAGGCCTCGCCCCTCCTCCCACGTACACGTCGAAGTGCTTTAGGGCCATTACTATAGCCAAAGCCTCCTTTTCGACGGTACTGTAGGCATGCTGGTACTTCACGAATTTCTTGGAGTAAAATGCGACGGGCCTATGTACCTCGCTCCTTTCCTGGACCAACATGGCTCCTATCCTTACATCACTGGCATCTATGTACAGAATGAACCTGGCTGTAAAATCTGGGGATATCAACACTGGGGCCTCTGTCAACAGGTTCGTCTTCTCGAACGGTTCCTGGCAGGCCTCTCCCCACTTTCATTGTGTATTTTTAGAGAGTAACTGTCAGAGGATGTGCTATCGTGGAAAAGTTCTTACAAAAACCACGATAGTATCCAATCATCCCAAGATACCTCAGCAATTCCTTCCGTGTCCTGGGTATTGGATACTCTAATAGCTGACACCTTGTGGTCCACAGGGGTCACCTTTCCTTGACCGATGACGAAACCTAGGTACTCTAGATGGGTCTTCCCAAACTCACTCTTGGCTAGGTTCACGGTCAGGTTAGCATCTTCCAGCCTCCTGAACAGCTCCCTGAGTCGCTCTAGATGTGCCTCCCAATCGTCGGAGTAGACTACTATATTGTCAATGTATACAGTGCAGCCTGTGGCTCCCTTTAGCAACTCGTTCATCATACGTTGAAATAAACTCCCGCTGTTTTTCATCCCGAAGGGCAACACTTTATACTGATACAGCCCATCCGGTGTCACAAAAGCTGATATCTTTCTAGCCTCGGGAGTTAACGAGATTTGGTAATACCCCTTGAGCAGGTCGACCTTGGACACATATCTGACACTACCCACCTGATCGATGCAATCACTCACCGTGAGCATGGGGTGGGAATCAGCCACAGTGACAGTTCACCTTCCTGTAGTCCGTGCAAAAGCGTTATGTGCCGTCGCTTTTCGTAACAAGCAAACACGGGGAACTCCACTCTGTTGCTAGGCTCGGCAAGGTCGTTCGAGAAGATACTCTACCTCCTTCCTCATCAATTCCCGCTTCTCAGGGCTGACCCTATAAGCACACTGTTTAATGGGCCTGGCGTCCCTCACCTCTACCTCGTGCGTCACACTCTTGTGGCGTCGGGGCACGTCAGTAAAAAGAGATGCATTCTCTCTCAGCAGGTCCGTCAGGTCCGCTCTCTGTCTTCCTTTCAGGTGTTGAAGCTTGACTTCGATATTCTCCAAACTCTCAGCATTGGAGAGATGGGTGCCGTCCGCCCTGGACCATTTTCCTTCCTCTGCTGGAATCTCTTGATTCACCTGCACGCATAAGACCACTTTCTGCTGTAGTTCTCGTGGCATTGTTCCGTCCTGCACGGCGGCTCCTCCTCCTGCAGGGAAGAAAGGCTTCAGACGGTCAATATGACACACCTGTGTCTTGCGGGGTTTGTCTGGCTTGCTGGCTACATAGCTCACTAGACGCAATCGTCTTAGCACCTTATATGGTCCCTCAAATCATGACTTGGTCACACGGCTCTTCCCTGGCAGTAACACCATAACCTGGGACCCAACCTGGAACTCTCTTGGAGTAGCTTTCTTGTCATACAACTCTGACATCTTTTGCTGCACTGCCTTTAAATGCTTTCTCGCTAGTTCTTTCGCCAATGCGACACGCTCCTTAAATTTCTGCACATATTCTTTGACCGTTCCCATGGTCACTCTTGGCGCCCATTGCTCTCTCAACATGGATAGAGGACTCTGTACCTCATGTCCATATACCAGTTGGAACAGTGAGAAACCCAGCGACTCCACTACAGCATTCCGTATAGCAAACAATGCAGGGTACACTGCCTCATCCCACTCGGCTCCTTGTTCCGCACAGAACACACTCAGAATGGTTTTCAGTGTGGAGTGAAACCTTTCGATTGCCCCTTGCAACTGCGGTCGGTAGGGCGACGACCGAATCTGAGTTACTCCCCAATTCGACACGGTCTGTCTAAACCACTTGGACTGGAATACACTCCCACAGTCCGTCTGGATTTCCCTGGGCATTCCCACCCAAGAGAAAAAACGCTGCAACAGGCCGGCTACACCTTTTGACGTCAAACGTCGCATCAGGACTGCTTCCGGGAACCTTGTCGCCGCACACATGATGGTCATCAGGTAAGTGTTTCCCTTTTTCGTCCGTGGCAACGGTCCTACCCCGTCGACTAACAGGCGTTCAAACGCTGGCCCAAATGCAGGAACAGGGACTAACGGGGCCTTTGGTATCGCCGGTACACTTTTTCCTGCTCTCTGGCAAGGTAAGCAAGTCTTACAGTAACGAATCACATCGGCGTCCATACCCGGCCAGTAGAAATGATCCCTGATCTTGCAGAGTCTTGGTCACTCCCAGGTGACCTGCAGAATCCACAGAGTGCGACAGATCCAGCACTGCCGCTCTGCACTGGCCGGCAACACTACCTGGTGCCCCATACCTAGCGATTCCTCTCTGACCTCCATTCTCACAGGCCTTCATTGTCTCATCTGCATCCCATCCTGCAGATAAAAACGTGTGGCCCTCTCGGGACCAGCACGTCCTCCTTTGGCCTCCCGAATCAATTCTGGGAACTCCAACTGCTGTAACTCCACCAGATGAGCGCGGTCTACCCTAAGAGAACTGACGAGGGTCACCTGTAGCTCACCATCCGGTTTGGCCTTCGGCCTCCACTTGTTCTCCGGGTTCCACGAAGAGGTGATCGACTCCCAGGCTGTCAGACATCTCTTCTTCAGCCCCATCAGATCCACTCACTCCGTGCTCGTTGCACCGCTTTGGGATCACAGCGCATACAGGGAACACCACCTCGGCGATTCCCTTCTCGCCCCCACAAGCGTCTAATACTCCGCCTTTCTCTCTGTAGTGCTCCAAGCACTCCTGGCCCTTCACGAGGTTAGGGAGGACACATCCTCCACAGGCGTCATTCCCAAGGATGACTTGCGCCTCCATCTTGGGCATCAAGGCGCAGACCCCTACCACTAGAGTCTGGCAGCCATAATCGGAATCCAAAGTTACCTTTTGCAGGGGCATCCTCACTGGGCCTCCCAGTGGTCACAACAGCCACCCCCACACTGGTATTCTCGTAACCCTCAGGGAACAGGGTTCTACTCACCAGGGTAAAATCAGCCCCAGTGTCCCTCAATATCTTCACCGGAACGGGGTCTGCCTCCCCCATCCTTACCATCCCCTCACACACGAACGGATGAATTCTCTTCTCCACACTTGGTACGGACTCACCTCGCACGTTCTCGGCCACTTGGTCCTCCATCCAAATGAAAGCAACGTTCCCCCGCTGCTTAGGGCGTTTGCAATCCCGCACGAAGTTTCCATATCCTCACAGTTGTAGCAGCGGACCCTTCTTGGCAGTGACCTTCCACCACCGCTCGCCCTGGCAACGCCTCCAGAGGCCGTCGCTCCGTGGGTCTTCCTCGCGCCCTCCGTCGTCTCCCTCGTAGCGTCCCTCAGCACAACAACAGATCCGGCACTCTCAGCTAGGGGCTTCTTGACTGGTTCCACAGAACTTTTCAGTCCCCTACCGTCTCCACTCGAGAGGTGGGACTTGGGAGAACTCGTTCCTGTCTTCCATCCGTCTGTCTTCCTAAAACCACTCCCTTAACTGTAGTATACTGGCGGTCGGTGCGGTCCTGGTTGATACCTGGTTGATGGGGTTCTGAGAGTTCTTCTACTCCCCAAGCCCGGCCCGAGGCCAAGCTCGACTTGTGAGAGTTTGGTCCACCAGGCTGTTGCTTGGAGCGGCCCGCAGGCCCACATACCCACCACAGCCCGGTTGGTCCGGCACTCCTTGGAGGAATAAATCTAGATTCCTCTTGAAAATGTCCACGGTTGTTCCGGCAATATTTCTTATGCTTGCTGGGAGGACGTTGAACAACCGCGGACCTCTGATGTTTATACAGTGTTCTCTGATTGTGCCTATGGCACCTCTGCTCTTCATTGGTTCTATTCTACATTTTCTTCCATGTCGTTCACTCCAGTACGTTGTCATTTTACTGTGTAGATTTGGTACTTGGCCCTCCAGTATCTTCCAGGTGTATATTATTTGATATCTCTCTCGTCTTCTTTCTAGTGAGTACATTTGGAGGGCTTTGAGACGATCCCAATAATTTAGGTGCTTTATTGCGTCTATGCGTGCCGTATATGTTCTCTGTATTCCCTCTATTTCAGCAATCTCTCCTGCTCTGAAGGGAGAAGTGAGTACTGAGCAGTACTCAAGACGGGACAACACAAGTGACTTGAAGAGTACAACCATTGTGATGGGATCCCTGGATTTGAAAGTTCTCGTAATCCATCCTATCATTTTTCTGGCTGTCGCAATATTTGCTTGGTTATGCTCCTTAAACGTTAGGTCGTCAGACATTATTATTCCCAAATCCTTTACATGCTGTTTTCCTACTATGGGTACATTTGATTGTGTTTTGTACTCTGTATTATGTTTAAGGTCCTCATTTTTACCGTACCTGAGTACCTGGAATTTATCACTGTTAAACATTATGTTATTTTCTGATGCCCAGTCGAAATATATCAATATTTATTATTGATAAATTTATCAATTAATATCAATATCAGCTTGAAGTTTTATTTAATAAATTATTAATATCAGCTTGAAGTTTTTCAATGTCCTCAGCCGAGGTAATTTTCACACTGATTTTTGTGTCATCTGCAAAGGATGATACGAAGCTGTGACTTGTATTTTTGTCTATATCTGATATGAGAATAAGGAAAAGCAGCGGTGCAAGGACTGTACCCTGAGGTACAGAGCTTTTCACTGCACTTGGACTAGATTTTATATGGTTGACAGTTACTCGCTGAGTCCTGTTTGACAGAAAACTGAGTATCCAGCGTCCTACTTTACCGGTTATTCCCATTGACTTCATTTTGTGTGCTATCACGCCATGGTCACATTTACCGAAAGCCTTTGCGAAGTCCGTGTATATCACATCAGCATTCTGTTTCTCTTCTAATGCCTAAGTGACTTTGTCGTAGTGCTCAAGTAGCTGTGAGAGGCACGATCTTCCCGCTCGAAATCCATGTTGGCCTGGGTTGTGAAGGTCATTGGTCTCCACCCCCGCTGCGTGGTCGCAAGTCTTCCTCCAACATGTCAGCTCTGTCAGCAGCAGCCCTCAGGTCTTTTATGTCCGCCTCCTTGACTAATCCTGATCTCAGGGGAGAGCACGGACATAAATTTTTCCATGACCATTAGCTGTTTGATGTCTTCAGCTGACTTAGCTTCTTCAGCTTCCAACCACTTCAGAAATTTTCTTTCCATGTCCCTCGCCATCTCTGCATAAGATTTACCTGGCGAACGGTACATTCTCGGAACCTTTACCTGTAACATTCTGTAGTCAGCTTAAACGAGTGAAGCACTGCTCTCTTCACTGCATCATAATTGGTGCATTCCTTGAGGTCAAGCATGTTGTAAGCCTCGCGAGCTCCACCTGTGAGCCTACCCTGGACCAGCTCCGCCCACTGCTCTTTGCCACTTCTTCAAGGTAGCTACCCTCTCGAAATGGTCAAAGAAGCCCTCAGCTTCATTAGGCACAAAGACCGGTAAATCGCGCTCTCGCACCCGATGGTCTTCCTGCTGTAGGGGTACGTGTACTAGCCCTAGTTCAGCCCGCTTCAGCTCAACCTCTCTGTTAGCTTCAATCTCTTGCTGCTTCAGCTTGGCTTCCAGCTCACACTCCTGTCTCAGCTGTGCTTCGTGCTCACGCTTTTCCTGTCTCAGCTGTGTTTCTCGTTCTTCACGCTTCAGCTGTGCTTCCCGTTCTTCTCGCTTCAGCTGGGCTGAAGTGGCCCCATAGTAGTAGTGGTAGTAGTGGCCCCATAGAACACTAATCAAGTTGGTAGTAGGTAAGGATATGTTTAAATCACTCACTCTCGGTAGCAACAAGGTAATGGAGGGTTGATACAAACACGGCGGTGGTTTTGTAGTTTACTTAAAAGATTGAAGAATCACAACTCTGCATCAACAAGATGGCAAAGGAACAAATGAGCAGCTTCCTCTCCGCCTTTTCACAATTCTGGAACACTCAGGGAGATGACAACACTCCCGGCCGTCGCGCTTTCCCACAATCCGAATGCAGTGTTATCGAACGTTTGGCAACTCGCGAGATGCCACGCCCACTCACTCTCCTCACTGAGCTCACTCTGCTCACTGTACTCACACTATCTGGTGTGAGGCGCCTATTATCCCTTCATGTTCACAGTATATCAACACTGGCATAAACACAGTTAACCACCATACATATGAATATGTTATTTAATAACTCCAGAATATAGATCACCATCAATATTCATAATAATAATAATTTAATGAGGCAACTCCAGGCACACAGCCTTACACTATTAAATTGTACATTTATATATATATATATATATATATATATATATATATATATATATATATATATATATATATATATATATATATATATATATATATATATATATATATATATAATAAACCTACAATATAAATGACACTCCAGGCACACAGTAATCTCTTCATCAAACCGCAGGTGCAATCACACACCATATATATATCTCGTGAGAGCTCTATAGCATCTCCCTTCACAACTGTGTCCTATTAGAAACAGACCTTGGTGAGCCCTGCTCACGACATAGAAGATACTCTGGCTAATAGCTAACTAAAGGGGAATGGTGGGGGGGGGGGAACTGAATTACCTACTTCCACTATCAACGATGTGGACTCGTCCTCTGTTGAGGGTTGCATTGAAGCTCCTGGTCCTGGCTCACGACTTGCTGTAGGGAACACCCCCACACACACTGATGCTCTTCCCAGGACTCCAACCAACGCCCAAAAAATGTCTTCTTCGTGCTGCTTCCCTTCTGCAGGTTCCGTGTTCCTCCACAACCTCTTGAAGGGTTGGAGTCGGTCTCCTGGCTGTAGCCTCCTCACAACTACGTTTGCAGTCCTTACTCACGGCTGCAGTCGTTCGTATTCCCAGCTAGTTCGTTCTTCTCCTTCCTCACGGTGAACTGGCCCAGCCGCTACGTCATCACACGACTGGTGAAACTGTACAGTCGTCCCTGACGTCACTGCCCAGACTCCACTCATGCTAAGCACCTGTCACTGGAGCACTTGTTGCTCATTTCCCGTCAATTCCTCCTCCTGTCTGCTTCACGAAGTTCAGGAAGACCTCACAGGATGCTTGCAAACCACTGGTGATGCTTATGTCCACCGGAGAGGGGCGAAAACTGTCAGACTGACAGGACCCTCTATCGCACGTCCGCCCTTGACGACGTGTCGTATCTAACTCCTTGCGCCACGGGGCGCGCCGCCTGGACCCCCCTTCACTCGTGACGTCATACTTGCCAGGGGCGTTTCTCATTGGCTCCCTGTACCACGTCACCGTTCTTGACCTATCTGGTGCCACTGACGTCATAACGTCTTTGCGGGGAAATGTAGGGGCCAGCACCATCTTGGCGTCCAAAAGGGCTTAAGCCATTGGCCAAAACACACTTCTTTAGCTAATTTCTCGCCAACGCGAGAACATCTCATGCTCCCACATATGTCAAATTGTTCCCTGGAAGGCAGAGAACGTTCGGGTAAAGTAGATATGACTTATAGCTGGCATGGGAGAAATATATGGGGGAGGGGGGGGGGACACCGTCACAGTGGTTTGGTGAACTAAACATATTCTTCTTTCATTGTAATGTCAAATATATTTGTTGCTGGGTATTACCGTGTCATTATTCGGCAGGGGGACACAAGAAGAAGTTAAGTGACTACATTATCTTGGTGTATCATGAGGAATTCTCAGTCGCCATTAAGGAATTGACCATGAGTTTCAGCCCACGTGACGGAGTCTCTTTCCTATTACCAGGATATATTCTACATTATAGCTAAGATGTATTCTCTCTAAATCCAGTAATATTTATTAGGCTAACAATTGTAGCAAATTTCCATTAGTTGATTTATTTTGATTGATAGGCTGTGTGTGTTAAACCCCAGAATTTGTGAAAAGAAAACTCCTAGCAGGATCATTTCTAAATATACAGTCGTCTTTGAATTAATAATAAATTCCAATAAAACTATTAAATTAAATAATTTGTTAAAAAAAATTCCTGTTGAGAGATTTCCCCCAAACCCACTTCAACATCTCCAGGGCTCGTCTCTTCCGGCGACTCTCGTTCCCGGGCAGGAACGTCGCACAAGGAATGGAAGAGTTTGTTCACTAGAACGTGAGGATTCTCTCGAAATGTTGGAGACCACGGACAGTGAGCAGGGTGTGCTGGAGTCTGAGGAGGCTTCTTTTAAGTCATTGGCTGTGATGAGGTTCCTTCCTCGGTGCAGACGTGTGGGCATTCCTTTGTGGGTAGGCAGGAGTGGAGGGTGCCGAGACTGTAGCCGGCAGTCATGATGGTCATGATTTGTATTTAACTCTGAAGCGGGGTCTGTTTCACGCCCGGAGCCTGCCTCCAGGCGTGTCTGTCCTCAACCCGTTCTCGCAAATTTAATAAGTCAATATTGACTTATTAGTTGCGTGCATAGGTGACATACTAAACATAATAGTTTCCCTTGAAAAGCTTCATAGAAAACACCGACCTTACCTAACCTACTTAGTATGTTAAAATAAGCATCTTATAGCTTTGTAATTACAATTGTTACTTAACCTATTATGGGTATAGGTTAGGTAATAATTGTAATTACGAAGCAATAAGATGCTTATCTTAACATACTAAGTAGGTTAGGTAAGGTCGGAAAAGCTTTGAAGCTTTTCAAGGGAAACTATTGTTAAGTATGTCACCTATGCACATATTTAATAAGTCAATATTGACTTATTAAATTTGCGAGAACGGGTTGCTGTCCTAGGTGCCCGAAAGATTTTCAGAGGCTGTTGTTGAATCTTTATGTGGAGTTTCGGCTCGTCTTAACCGGCCGGGCCTCAACGGATAGGTGGTGTGTAAATATATACTTCAGATGACTCCTCATTTAACTTGTGCTTCTATTAATGATAACGGGTTGCGTTCCATGGTAACTGATCTCTGTGCTTCATAGGCAGGGGGTTGATGTGGCTTTTGTTCAGAAACACAATGTTCAGTGTGTGGCTTTGTTTCATTGGTTTGAGGAGGAGTAATCGGTTTTGGTAAATCCAGTACAAATGTTGAAAGTGGGAAAGATGATCCTTCTTTCCAAGCAGGCGTCTATTTCGGTGTTGCACACGGAAATGGACTAGGATGGCAGGATTTGCGGTGAGTGAGGCTCTTCAATGTTTCGGTTTTCGGGATGCGGTTCGATTCAGGAGGGGGGGGGGGTTGAATAGGAACTTACGATTTTGTCTTATGGTTAGTGTTCTCGTCTCAATAGGTTTTACGTTCATAAGTGAACAAACACATTATACAAGGTCGGTGGTATCTTTTTGGACGGTACCAGTTGCATTCACGGACCATTGTATGGTGCTGGTTAAGGTTAGGGCTCTGAGCCAGGTGAGTGTGAAACGGCGATAATGGAAACTGAACTGTACTTTGCTACAGTCTCCTGATGATCGTGCTCGGTTTCGGGAACGAAGGGCTGTGTTGGTCGCCCGAAAACGTTGGTATCCAGCTTGTCTTTTGGACTAGGGTGACTGGTGTAAGGGCGAGTGTAAGAGGTTGTTCATTGCATTAGCGAAGAGGAAGGTGGCTGCACGCTATCAGTTATTGCATGTTCTGCAGGAGAGGGGTGACTCGTTTGTATGGGTTAGGTAATCGAGAGTTTGATAGGTTTGGGGATATTTTATTTTGTATAGTTTAAATTCGTCTGTTGTGGGAGATGTTGGCTGAGAAGGCTGCACGTGCAGGCTGTGATTTGGCAGAGGTTGTTTAGCGAACGTTTCCGCAGTTTCTGCTGCAGAAGGAGAAGGTAGATATATTAGCACAGTTTGCTAATATATAACGAAATTACTTTATACTAGAAAAGGTCCCTATTTTGAATAAACAGCATGTTATAATTGATGAATACATCTCTGTGGTCGACCGTTGGATGGAATGGACTTGGTATGAACACAGTTTAAACAGAAAATCTTTAAAATCTTGTTAACCTTCTCACAGATGCAGTGAACACAGTGAGTGAAGGCTACAAATTACAAAGTAAGTTTATTTTGAATTGCGTTACTTTTTTGGCAAATGTTAATGTGAAGACCTACAAAACTGGATAACCCTTTAGGCCTATAATTTCGCAGATCCCCAAGACAACTTATAAACTCGCAGTGATATTGAACCAAATAATCTCTATGCCTCCCAACCACGGTCACTTTTGAATCTAGCAACTAATTCATCGTTCTTAAAATAAAACCTCACAAGATCTTTGCTTTCCTTGGCCGTGACAGTTTTCATTAATGTACCAGTTGAAAGGACCCTCAACATGATATTCTACACAGTAATCACACTAACGTTACTGCATCAGTAAGAAAATCCGTAGGAGCCGTGATGAGGGTTCGAACCTATGCAGTGGGTGTTCCCGCGCACACGCCCTGGTTCGAACCCTCATCACAGCTCCTACGGATTTTGACACTGATGCAGTCACGTTAGTGTGATTACTCTGTATTAAAGGAGGAGAGTCAGAGGGACAACATTCCTGGATGACAGAGCCAGAGTGCATGGGGGGGGGGGGGAATTGTGTGGAACTCCTGGCCCAGATTCAGTAGAAGCCTCAGGAAATCCTTGTATGTTCAGTAGAACTCCAGGTTGCAACCCTTATACAATGTCGTGGTCTAGTTGACTAGCGCGTGTGTGTGGGAACACCCACTGCCTTGATGAGGGTTCGAACCCTCATCGCGGCTCCTAAAGATTCGCTCATTAATACTCCGTTTCCTCTTTGCTTCTAGCTGAAGATCTTTGGGTAAACTACGCGGTAATCTGAGAGTACCTCAGGTGTATACACCCTGTTTAAGCAGCTGTTCCCCAAGTTGAAGCGAGTTATAACAGTTATCCATATGTAAATGATAACCTTTGCTATTCAGTGGTGCAATCCAACTCTTAACCCTTTAAATTGTCTTCTCAATTCCAGCATATACTTTAAAATCAAAGATGTAACCAGTCTGATTCAGCTAACATGTACAGCTTTACTCCATAATTATCAGTTTTACTTTGATTAATATCTTTGGAAGACAGACGGCTCCACTATGTCATTGTGTCTTCATCCAGACAGATGTTTGAGTAATGTAGCAAGGTTTGATTGTTAGATATACCATTAATGTTCTAACTTTAATGAGTGTCTGTACTGTCTTCGGGAATGGCATTATTGTAGAGTATGAAAATACTTATCAATCGTTACATATTGCTTTGAAGTCATACACAAACTGAAAGAAGTTACATTCCACTTTTTACCCGTTTGCCAGAACATTGACATCAATGGCACCTTCATAATTCCCATCAACTTCGTCAGTTGCAAATATCTGGCAAGCTCATTTACATTCACTACCCACTCATTCTTTAGTAGGTTAGTAGCATTGAAAATGCTTTGTGGTGCATACAAATTTCTTTCATATGCCAAATACGAATGTAAATCTCTCATAATAAATAACAATAAATCCCAGAGGAGTGGTTGGTGCTGGGACAGTCAAGCCTGGTGGTCCAGTAAAAATCTGAACAAATTGTGCAGTGTTATCAGTAGAGCAGGCTTCACTAGAACTGGCATGTGGGGTTCTAGTGGTAAAAAAACAGCCCCACCTGCACGTGGGGGCTGTATCAATAGCCACATCAACATCACTATTCATTTTGTATCTCATCCTCACCAGCCGTTTCTGCCACTTCACTATCAAGATACCAGTCAGTCAGGTGCAGTCACAGTGAGAGGTTGTGCTAGCTGGAGCTCCGATTCTAATAACATTATTATTGCAATAATGGAGGGATTAGTGAGGGATTTGGTGAGTATGGTTGGAGCTCTGAGAGCAGAGATGGATTCCCTGCGGGAGGAGGTGCGACGGCTGGGACTTCGGGAGGAAACGAAGGAGGAGGCCAGTGTTGACGGGACCTCATTAAGAAGGACTGACGGGACCTGTATTAAGAAGTCCTCGTCTTGGCAAGTTGTGAAAGACAGGGGTCTTAAGAAGACCTTGGCAAAACTGACAACTAATAGCCTACACCTAAGGACTTTTAATGCATTTGACGTATTAGAGGACGAGTGCTGTGTTGAACCTGTTGTTCAACGAGGTGGCAAAGACAAAGTAACGAGGAGCATTAAAGCGCATGTCCCTCAAACTGCTCGAAAGGAAAAGGGAGAATCGAAGCGAATTTTGGTTGTGGGAGATTCCTAGGTGAGGTATTTAGACAGAACGTTTTGTGCCAGAGATAGGGGGAACAGATTAAGGGTTTGCTACACGGGAGCTGGAATTGGTGATATTGTTGGAAACATGAATGATATTATGACAGGAAATGGGAACAAACCCTTTATTTTTATTAGTGCAGGGGGTAATGATGTTGGACGAGTTAGGAGTGAGGAACTAATACAGAGATTCAGGACAGCCATTGAATTAGTTAGGAGCAAGGGAGGAATCCCGATCATATGTGGCAGTCTTCCAAGAAAGGGAGTGGGAAATGAATCGATGTCAAGGGCACTTGGTGTCAATTGCCGGCTGGAAAGATATTGCGAATCAAATGCAATATCTTTCATAGACAACTGGGAACACTTCTATGGAAGAAATGAAATGTATGCTCGTGATGAGGTGCATCTATCGAGAGCTGGGGTTCATTTATATCGAACAAAGGTTAGAGAGAGGATAGGTCCATTAAAAAACCGAAACATGTCAAATAACGGATAATGACGAAGGGAAGAGTAGTATTTTTAATAAATATTATAGCTATTTACTGAAAAACTTTACTATGCCATCGGCCCAACAAGTCCTCGTCCCCATGTGGGTGGGGATGAGGACAGGATGACTAGTTTAGCAGATACCAGGGATGATATTAAACAAATAGTGAAACAATCCAAACAAATCCCCTGGGCCGGACGAAGTGTTTGCCAGGGTGCTAAAAGAATGTAAAGAGAAGCTTTACGATTCATTGTCTACCATATGTAATAAATCATTAGAGTCAGGCAAAGTGCCAGAGTCGTGAAAGGTTACTAATGTGGTACCAATTTTTAAAAAAGGAGATAGATCACTTGCCTCAAACTATCGGCCAATTAGCCTAACGTCTATTGTCGGAAAGTTACTTGAATCGATAACTGCAAATACCATTCGTCTTCATCTTGAAAAACAAATTAATGATTTATAACATGGTTTTACAAATGGCCGTTCATGTTTAACAAATTTGCTATAATTTTATTCCAGCATAGTTGAGGCAGTTGATAGTGGTAAGGTTTTTAATGTGTACCTTGACTTTAGCAAAGCTTTTGATACAGTGCAACATGAAAGACTGATTAAAAAGATAGAGGCTCATGGTATTGGGGGGGTGCTATACTAAGTTGCATTAGGGCATGGCTTTAACATAGGAAACATAGTTAGTATAAATGGGGGGTTAAACTAGGAAAATGTTTAAGTGGAGTACCTGAAGGCTCTTTCCTGGGACCTCTGTTATTCATTATATACATAAATGATTTAGATTCATGTTTGAGCAGCAACATTTACAAATTTGCCGATAATACACAAATCGGAAGGAAAATAAACACGGACGCTATCCCTTCAAGGTGATCTAAATAGGATTTTGAAATGATCAAAAGATTGGAAGAAGCAGTTTAATGCTGGAAAATTTTGAGGCTAGGTAATGATCAGAGTTACAAGATACGAGCTAGATGGTGTTAAGATTGCGAAGTCGGATTGTGAAAGGGATCTGGGAGTCATGATTAGTAAGATTTTAAAACCAATTTATCAATGCATAAATGTTTGTAATAAGGCCAATAGGACAGTGGGATTTATTAATTGAAGCGTTAGTAATAATTACATAACATAAGAATAAAAGTAACTGCAGAAGGTCTATTGTCCTATTCGTGACAGCTCCTATTTATAACCACCCAATCTCACTCTTACACATGTCCAACCCATGTCTGAAACAATCAAGGGACCTCACCTCCACCACGCCACGTGGCAGCTGGTTCCACAAATCAACAAGTCTGTTACTGAACCAATATTATCAAGGTCTTTCCAAAATCTAAACTTATAGGGGCCTCGTAGCCTGGTGGATAGTGCGCAGGACTCTTAATTCTGTAGCGCGGGTTCGATTCCCGCACGAGGCAGAAACAAATGGGCAAAGTTTCTTTCACCCTGAATGCCCCTGTTACCTAGCAGTAAATAGGTACCTGGGTGTTAGTCAGCTTTCACGGGCTGCTTCCTGGGGGTGGAGGCCTGGTCGAGGACTGGGCCGCGGGGGCACTAAAGCCCCGAAATCATCTCAAGATAACCTCAAGATAGATCCCGTTTATACATGGGTAAGTTTAGATTTCGTTTCGTGTTCTGTCTTGTGTTGATAATTTTAATACCCTATTAATGTCCCCTTTGTTATGGTCCTTCATCAAATTTTAAATCTCTCATGTCACCCCTAACGCTTCGCCTTTCCAGTGAATGCAATTTAAGTTTTGTTCATATGACAGGTTTCTAACTTGGGGAATTAACTGTCATCCTACGCTAGACACGTTCAAAAGAATTTACATACATTCTATAGTACGGTGACCAAAACTGAACTACATTATCTAAATGGGGACTAACCAAAAATGGCCCACTAGATACTCAGATTAGTCGCCGAAGCTTCAGCGTTAAAGCAAGCTCGGCATCTCACCCATTTAAAGTGCTTCATTGAAGCACAACACCAGGTGAAAAAATACGTCCAAGAGGTTCAAACCTTCGTCACGGCTCTTGTGGATTTGTTCACTTGATGCATCATCCTATTGTGATTTCTGTGTATATCACCAGGTGTATTGTTACTAACGCTTCGATTAATAAATTCCAGTGTCCTATTTGCCTTATGAATAATAATTGGAGTTATATACAGGCCATCAAACTTAGACAGGATGGAAGCAAAGCACCTATTCCATGAAATATCTAGAGCATCTAGGTCTAGCAGTCTTTGTGTCAACGGTGACTAATTTTAGTGGAATAAATTGGTTTAACAGAAAAGGGAATAATAAAGCAGATTTCCTAGAAATTAATTGATGATTGCTTTCTTACTCAATAGTTTAAGGAACCAACCCGGGAAAATAATATTTTAGATTTATTGTTAACTAACAGGGAAACACAAATTAATGACATCGAAATAAGGAGTGAGCTAGGGAACAGTGATCACAAAGAAATCAGATTTAGCATAGAATGGAATAGATATGTAGGAGAAAATTCTGTTACAGTGCCAGATTATCGAAAACCTGATTTTAATAGCCTTAGAAATTTTTTTGGGTCAAATAGATTGGAAAGTCTTGGGCATGGAGGGTTGGGGCCGGTCTTGGAGCGAGACGTGAACCCAGCGATAGGTGACGTAAAACGGGATTTCGATAAGGATTAAAAATATAATATTTAAAAATATTCTAAGCAAAGCACAGGAACGTAGAATACAATACAAATTGAATAGATCGAATACTTATGACCCAAAATGGATAACAAAGGATCTGAAGAACCTCACAGGTAAAGAGAGAGCATGGTACAAAAGAACATAAGAACATAAGAACAAAGGTAACTGCAGAAATCCTATTGGCTCATACGAGGCAGCTCCTATTCTATAACAACCCAATCCCACTCATATACTTGTCCAACCCGCGCTTGAAACAATCGAGGGACACCACCTCCACCACGTTACGCGGCATTTGGTTCCACAAATCAACAACCCTGTTACTGAACCAGTTTTTACCCAAGTCTTTCCTAAATCTAAACTTATCCAATTTATACCCATTGTTTCGTGTTCTGTCTTGTGTTGATATTTTTAATACCCTATTAATATCCCCCCTGTTATGTCCATTCATCCACTTGTAAACCTCTATCATGTCACCCGTAACTCTTCGCCTTTCCAGTGAATGCAACTTAAGTTTTGTTAATCTTTCTTCATAACAAAGATTTCCAATTTGGGGAATTAACTTAGTCATCCTACGTTGGACCCGTTCAAGTGAATTTATATCCATTCTATAATACGGCGACCAAAACTAAACTGCATAATCTAAATGGGGCCTAACCAGAGCAAGATATAGCTTAAGAACCACACCAGGTGTCTTGTTACTAACGCTTCGATTAATAAATCTCAGTGTCCTATTCGCCTTATTACGAACATTCATGCATTGATCCTTTTGTTTTAAATTCTTACTAATCATAACTCCCAGATCCCTTTCGCAATCTCAACACCATCTAGCTCGTATCTTGTAACTCTATTATCATTACCTAGCCTCAGAACTTTACATTTATCAGCATTAAACTGCATTTGCCAATCGTTTGACCATTTCAAAACCCTATCTAGATCAACTTGAAGTGATAGTGAGTCCTCCTCCGAATTAATTTCCCTACCGATTTTCGTATCCTCGGCAAATTTGCAAATGTTGCTACTCAAACCTGAATCTAAATCATTTATATTTATTATTAACAACAGAGGTCCCAGGACAGAGCCCTGAGGTACTCCACTAACAACATTATCCCACTCTGACTTAACCCCATTTATACTAACTCTGTTTCCTTTGGAATAGCCATGCCCTAATCCAAGTTTTTATAGCACCCCAAATACCATGAGCTTCTATTTTTTTAATTAGTCTTTCATGTGGCACCGTATCAAAAGCTTTGCTAAAGTCAAGGTACACAACATCACAATCCTTACCACTATCAACTGCCTCAACTATGCTGGAATAAAAAGTTAGCAAATTTGTTAAACATGAACGGCCATTTGTAAAACCATGTTGCAACTCATTTATTAATTTATGTTTTTCAAGATGGAGACGAATTGTATTTGCAATTATTGATTCAAGTAACTTTCCCACAATAGACGTTAGGCTAATTGGCCGATAGTTTGACGCAAGTGATCTATCTCCTTTCTTAAAAATTGGTACCACATTAGCTACCTTCCATGACTCTGGCACTCTGCCTGACTCTATTGATTTATTAAATATGGTAGACAGTGGCTCGGAAAGCTCCTCTTTGCATTCTTTAAGCACCCTGGCAAACACTTCATCCGGCCATGGGGATTTGTTTGGTTTTAGTTTTTCTAATTGTTTAATTACATCCTCCCTGGTAACTGCTAAACTAGTCAACCTGTCCTCATCCCCACCCACATAGACTTGTTCGGCTGAAGGCATATTGTTAAGTTCTTAAGAACATAAGAACAAAGGCAACTGCAGAAGGCCTGTTGGCCCATACGAGGCAGCTCCTATTTATAACCACCCAATCAAACTCATATACTTGTCCAACCCGTGCTTGAAACAATCGAGGGACCCCACCTCCACAATGTTACGCGGCAATTGGTTCCACAAATCAACAACCCTGTTACTGAACCAGTATTTACCCAAGTCTTTCCTAAATCTAAACTTATCCAATTTATACCCATTGTTTCGTGTTCTGTCCTGTGTTGATACTTTTAATACCCTATTAATATCCCCCCGGTTATGTCCATTCATCCACTTGTAAACCTCTATCATGTCACCCCTAACTCTTCGCCTTTCCAGTGAATGCAACTTAAGCTTTGTTAATCTTTCTTCATATGAAAGATTTCTAATTTGGGGAATTAACTTAGTCATCCTACGCTGGACACGTTCAAGTGAATTTATATCCATTCTATAATATGGTGACCAAAACTGAACTGCATAATCTAAATGGGGCCTAACTAGAGCAAGATATAGCTTGAGAACCACACCAGGTGTCTTGTTACTAACGCTGCGATTAATAAATCCAAGTGTCCGATTTGCCTTATTACGAACATTTATGCATTGATCCTTTTGTTTTAAATTCTTACTAATCATAACTCCCAGATCCCTTTCGCAATCCGACTTCGCAATCACAACACCATCTAGCTCGTATCTTGTAACTCTATCATCATTACCTAACCTCAGAACTTTACATTTATCAGCATTAAACTGCATCTGCCAATCCTTTGACCATTTCAAAACCCTATCTAGATCAACTTGAAGTGATAGTGAGTCCTCCTCCGAATTAATTTCCCTACCGATTTTCGTATCATCGGCAAATTTGCAAATGTTGCTACTCAAACCTGAATCTAAATCATTTATATATATTATAAACAACAGAGGTCCCAGGACAGAGCCTTGAGGCACTCCACTTACAACATTTTCCCACTCTGACTTGATTCCATTTATACTAACTCTCAGTTTCCTTTGGTATAGCCATGCCCTAATCCAGCTTAATATAGCACCCCCAATACCATGAGACTCTATCTTTTTAATCAGTCTTTCATGTGGCACTGTATCAAAAGCTTTGCTAAAGTCAAGGTATACAACATCGCAATCCTTACCACTATCAACTGCCTCAACAATGCTAGAATAAAAAGATAACAAATTTGTTAAACATGAACGGCCATTTATAAAACCATGTTGCGACTCAATTATTAATTTATGTTTTTCAAGATGAAGACGAATTTTATTTGCTATTATAGATTCGAGTAACTTTCCCACAATAGACGTTAGGCTAATTGGTCGATAGTTAGACGCAAGTGATCTATCTCCTTTCTTAAAAACTGGTATCACATTAGCAACTTTCCAAAACTCTGGCACTCTGCCTGACTCTATTGATTTATTAAATATGGTTGACAGTGGGTCACAAAGCTCCTCTTTGCATTCTTTAAGCACCCTGGCAAACACTTCATCCGGCCCTGGGGATTTGTTTGGTTTGAGTTTTACTATTTGTTTAAGAACATCCTCCCTGGTAACTGCTAAACTCGTCAACCTGTCCTCGTCCCCACCCACATAGACTTGTTCGGCTGAAGGCATATTGTTAAGTTCCTCTTTAGTAAATACAGATACAAAATATTTATTAAAAATACTACTCATCTCTTCATCACTATCTGTTATTTGACCTGTCTCAGTTTTTAATGGACCTATCCTTTCCCTAGTCTTGGTACGATATAACTGAAAAAACCCTTTAGGATTTGTCTTTGCTTGCCCTGCTATGCGAACTTCATAGTTTCTTTTTGCTTTCCTTATCTCTTTTTTAACATTTCTAACCAGTTGTACGAATTCCTGTTCTAAAGTGACCTCCCCATTTTTAATCCTTTTGTACCAAGCTCTCTTTTTACCTATAAGGTTCTTCAAATTCTTTGTTATCCACTTTGGGTCATTAGTATTCGATCTATTCAATTTGTATGGTATACTACGTTCCTGTGCTTTGTTTAGAATATTCTTAAATAAGTTATATATTGAATCCACATCGAAATCCCCATTTAAGTCACCTATCGCTGGGTTCATGTCTCGCTCCAAGACCGGCCCCCACCCCATACCCAAGACTTTCCAATCAATTTGACCCAAAAAATTTCTTAGGCTATTAAAATCAGCTTTTCGAAAATCTGGCACTTTAACAGAATTTTCTCCTACTGGTCTATTCCATTCTATGCTAAATCTGATTTCTTTTTGATCACTGCTCCCTAGCTCACTCCCTATTTCGATGTCATTAATTTGCGTTTCCCTGTTAGTTAACACTAAATCTAAAATATTATTTTCCCGTGTTGGTTCCTTAATGTGTTGCGTAAGAAAGCAATTGTCAATTAATTCTAGAAAATCTTCTGCTTCACTATTCCCTGTTTTGTTCAACCAGTTTATTCCGCTAAAATTAAAGTCACCCATGACATAAATACTGTTAGATCTAGATGCTCTAGATATTTCATCCCATAGATGCTTTGCTTCCATTCTGTCTAAATTTGGTGGCCTTTCTTCTTTAGTAAATACAGATATAAAATATTTGTTAAAAATACTACTCATCTCCTTGTCATTATCCGTTATTTGACCTGCCTCAGATTGTAATGGACCTATCTTTTCCCTAGTCTTAGTTCGATATAACTGAAAAAACCCTTTAGGATTTGACTTTGCTTGCTCTGCTATGCGAACTTCATAGTTTCTTTTTGCTTTCCTAATCTCTTTTTTAACATTTCTAACCAGTTGTATGAATTCCTGTTCTAACCTGACTTCCCCATTCTTAATCCTTTTGTACCAAGCTCTCTTTTTTACCTATAAGGTTCTTTAAATTATTTGTTATCTACTTTGGGTCATTAGTATTCGATCTATTCAATTTGTATGGTATACTACGTTCCTGTGCTTTGTTTAGAATATTCTTAAATAAGTTATATATTAAATCCACATCGAAATCCCCTTTTACGTCACCTGTCGCTGGGTTCATGTCTCGCTCTAAGATCGGCTCACACCCCATACCCAAGACTTTCCAATCTATTTGACCCAAAAAATTTCTTAGGCTATTAAAATCAGCTTTTCGAAAATCTGGCACTTTAACAGAATTTTCTCCTACAGGTCTATTTCATTCTATGCTAAATCTGATTACTTTGTGATCACTGTTCCCTAGCTCACTCCCTATTTCGATGTCATTAATTTGTGTTTCCCTGTTAGTTAACACTAAATCTAAAATATTATTTTCCCGCGTTGGTTCCTTAATGTGTTGCGTAAGAAAGCAATCGTCAAATAATTCTAGAAAATCTGCTTCACAATTCCCTGTTTTGTTCACCCAGTTTATTCCACTAAAATTAAAGTCACCCATGACATAAATACTGTTAGATCTAGATGCTCTAGATATTTCATTCCATAGATGCTTTGCTTCCATTCTGTCTAAATTTGATGGCCTATATATAACTCCTATTATAATATTATTTGCTTTTTCGTTTAATTCTATCCAAATAGTTTCTGTGTGTGGCTCAGTTTTGATTCCCTCTTTGAGACTACATTTCAAATTGTCCCTAACATATATGGCTCCGATTATTTTATGGCTAAAATCGTCCTAGTGGCCACTTTGTTACAGGCGCTGCTTGCTTGGTGTCCACACCTGGGGCATTTTCCATGGCTATGTCTCTTTTCAGCAGCTTGGACCGGTCCAGTACATGGTTGGTTCGGTCTTTTCCGCTCCTCGTGTCTTTTTTTTTTGGGGGGGGGGGTTTATCACCATATGTTTGGTGATCAGGTGGCTTTGTTAAAGGTGTCCCACATGAGAGCTTTGTTTCAGCGACAGTTTGAAGTTTCCTAATGTTCTTTCTGCCATTTTCTCTTTCTTCGTCGGTTATCTTCTGTTTCTGATTGGGTTGTCTTATCAAAAAATGGCGTTTATTACATTCAATGCTATTTTTTCTCTCTCTCTCTGGGGAGAAAGAAAGAAAAGCGTATTGGCGTGATGCCAATACGCCAGTATACGTCAGAAGGCTCCCTCGCATGGTTTTCTCAGACAGCAGGTTACCCGTGCGGAAAATGACACCAACAAATGACAAAAGATGGGGAAGTCGGTTTAGAACAGGATTTCATACATCTGGTTAGAAATGTTAAAAAAGCGATAAGGAGGGCAAAAAGAAACTATGAAGTTCGCATAACAAGGCAAGCAAAGACAAATCCTAAAGGATTTTTTCAGTCATATTGAACAAAGATTAGGGAAAGTATAGGTATATTAAAAACAGACAGGTCAGATAACAGATAATGAAGAGATGAGTAATATTTTCAATAAATATTTTATCTCTATTAAAGAGGAACTTAATATGCCTTCAGTGTAACAAGTTTGTGGGTGGGGACGAGGACAGGTTGACTAGTTCAGCAGTTACCAAGGAGGATGTAATTAAACAGTAAAACTCCAACCAACCAAATCCCAAGGCCCTGATGAAGTGTTTGTCAGGGTGCTTAATGAATGGCAAGGGGAGCTTTGCGAGCACCTGTCTACCATATTTAATGATACCAATTTTTAAGTAAGGCGATAGATCACTTGCGTCAAACTATCGGCCAATTAGGCTAACGTCTATTGTGCGAAAGTTACTTTAATCGATAATTTCAAATACAATTCGTGTTCATCTTGAAATACAAATTAATAAACGAGTCGCAACATGGTTTTACAAATGGCTGTTCATGCTAAACAAACATGCTATAATTTTATTCCAGCATAGTTGAGGCAGTTGATAGTGGTAAGGATTGTGATGTGTACCTGACTTTAGCAAAGCTTTTGATACAGTGCCCCATGAAAGTGATTAAAAAGATAGAGGCTTGTGGTATTGGGGGTGCTATATTAAGTTGGATTAGGGCATGGCTATATCAGTGTTAGTATAGGAGAGTTAGTTAGGGGTTAAGTCAGAGTGGGAAATTGTTGTAAGTGGAGTGCCTCAAGGATCTGTAATGGAACCTCTGTTTTTATTTTTGTAATACAATTTAAATATTTAATATACAAGTCGAATTGTGAAAGGAATCTGGGAGTTATGATTAGTAATAATTTAAAACCAAAGGATCAATCCATGAATGTTCCTAATAAGGCAAATAGGACACACATTAAACGAAGTGAAGCACATTAAACAAGACACCTGGTGTTGTTCTTCAGATATATCTTGCTCTGGTTAGGCCCCATTTAGATTATGCAGTTCAGTTTTGGTCGCTGTACTATAGAATGGATATAAATTCACTCCAACGTGTCCAGTGTAGGATGACAAAGTTAATTCCCCAAATTAGAAACCTGTCATATGAAGAGAGATTAACAAAGCTTAAATTGCATTCACTGGAAAGGCGAAGAGTTAGGGGGGACAGTTGAGAGATTATCCCTTTTTAGAGGTGAAAAGTTTACAAGAAACCTCAGTCAGTTAAGGACTGAACTAGCATCAAACATATGCCGAGGGCAGATTATACTTTCATGACTGACCAGGGATGCATAGAGCAGCTGAAGGAGTCCAAATCCTTTTCACTCCTTATCCACTAGGTCGTGGAGCTTCTAGCGGCCTCAGAAGGAGGTCATCAAAGTAGCTCAAATGGTCCTCACAACAAATTAGTATTTATATTTTATGTGTATGGCCATGAACGCAGTTCAAATCCAAGTAATCCAGGCAACATAAAAAGGATCACAAAACTACTTACCTGCGCCAACCGAGTATTCTCGGTCGGCGGGAAACTGCCCCAACCGAGAAAACTCTGATTTTTCGGTACCAATTCTAAATGTGTATGAGGTTGGTTGTGTACGATATGGACTCTTAGGACATCCAGTGAGAGGCAGCCATCTTTGAAAAAAATCCCAGAATGCTTTAGGGCTGCTGGCTAGGTTAGTACTGAAGGAGCAACCATGGGTGGCGCACGCGCCTCTGGCTCCCAATCACCTGTTCGACGCGGTTTTGAAAGACAACGCTCTGTCGGTGAAATTCAAACCTTATTGTTTGAAGAACAAAAGGGTCATAATATTGGTGAAGTTAGGTGCAATAAGGACTTAACACAAAGGTCGGATGCGAGTGATACAGCACCTATAAGGACGATACAGCAAGCGTATCCAGTTGTAGCTCTGAGCGTCACCCTTGCAATCCTATGCTACTATCTCCAATTTATTTATATGATACATAGATGAATCGTTTTCTGCGTTCAGTGATGATGCATCTGATACAAGTAGCATAGATGAGCAGTGTTAGCGGCTTCCATGGTTAGCGGTTTTCCATAGATATTTTCATGAATACCTGAATCTCTTCCCAACTGACGGACACTCTCTGAGGCAAGCTAAATCTCTTCGTGTGTGGGACTACCCTATGCTTTACAAGCTTGGCTACATACAACCTACAAGTACTAAAGCCAAGGGTGTATGTGTACGCGTTATTTGCAAGCACACAGAATAAAGAAACAGGAAGCGAAAATTTATCTACTTGGTGCAGTGAGAGCGAAGTCACGCTGTGTACCATGAACTAAGAACATAAGAACAAAGGCAACTGCAGAAGGCCTATTGGCCCATATGAAGCAGCTCCTATTTATAACCACCCAATCCCACTCATATACATGTCCAACCCATGCTTGAAACAATCGAGGGACCCCACCTCCACAATGTTACGCGGCAATTGGTTCCACAAATCAACAACCCTGTTACTGAACCAGTATATACCCAAGTCTTTCCTAAATCTAAACTTACCCAATTTATACCTATTGTTTCGTGTTCTGTCTTGTGTTGATACTTTTAATACCCTATTAATATCCCCTTTGTTATGTCCATTCACCCACTTGCAAACCTCTATCATGTCACCCCTAACACTTCGCCTTTCCAGTGAATGCAACTTAAGCTTTGTCAATCTTTCTTCATATGAAAGATTTCTAATTTGGGGAATTTAGTCTTCCTACACGTTCAAGTGAATTTATATCCATTCTATAATATGGCGACCAAAACTGAACTGCATAATCTAAATGGGGCCTAACTAGAGCAGGATATAGCTTGAGAACCACATCAGGTCTCTTGTTACTAACGCTGTGATTAATAAATCCGAGTGTCCGATTTGCCTTATTACGAACATTTATGCATTGATCCTTTTGTTTTAAATTCTTACTAATCATAACTCCCAGATCCCGAGTGCTCTTTGTTCGGTTGTGCCATTTTGTTTTGCCTTCCGTTTGTTATGGCGTGCTTTACCTGTTGTACGTGTTTGTTCTTTATGTTTTGTTTGGGATGTATTGTGTTTGTACTGTTATGTTCCCTGTTGTGCCTTTGATGTATGTTTTGTTTTATGACGCTTTTGTTTTGTGATGTTATTGTGCTTGCTAGTTTGCCATTGTATTCTACTTTGTGCCTTGTTGTATGCTGTATTTTTTTATGCCTTTATCATGTTTGTGGTTTATTGTGAAATGCTGTCGGCCCTTCTGGCCGGTGGTCTATTGTTTTCTTTTGTTCTGTTCTGTATTCTGTGTTGTTTTTATTGTATTTAAGTTGCATGCTTTGCATGTAAAAAAAAAAAAAAAAAACTTACGGGCTATTCATGCCCCGTGCCATCTCTTGGGTGGCTTAAAATTCATCAATTAATCCATTTGGTCCACCACACGCCACCCCCCTCCCCCCGCACACACACACACACACACACACACACACACACACACACACACACACACACACACACACACACACACACACACACACACACACACACACACCATGCCTTTATCCTAAATTCCTATTTTTTCCTAACATTTCTTTTCCTAACATTTTCCTAACATTTTTCCTAACATTAAGGAAAATTCCTAACAGATATAGCATGGGAAACAGAGCTCAGGGGAAAGACGGCCCAAGATATGATGGATTACATCACGCAGAAGTGTAAGGACGCAGCAAACAAGTTTGTCCCAGTATAAAAGGAAAACAGAGAAATGAAGATGAGAAACCCATGGTTTAATCAAAGATGTAGGCTAGCTAAGCAGCAAAGTAAAAGGGCATGGAGAAACTATAGGAATAACAGGACACTGGAGAGCAGAGAAAGATACCAGAATGCCAGGAATGAATATGTCAGGATGAGAAGAGAGGCAGAAAGACAATACGAAAATGACATCGCAAGCAAGGCAAAGACTCAGCCTAAATTGTTGCATAGCCACATTAGGAGAAAAACAACAGTAAAGGAACAGGTTATGAGATTAAGGATAGGGGCGGAAGGATTCACTACAAATGACAAGGAAGTGTGTGAGGAATTGAATAAGAAATTCCAGGAGGTCTTCACCTTAGAACAAGGAGAAATTCCAGAGGTAAGTGAGGGAATAGCTAACCAGGAACCACTGGAAGAGTTTGAGATTACCAGTGGGGAAGTAAGGAAGTGTTTACTAGAGTTGGACGTGACGAAGGCTATAGGCCCAGAGGGAATCTCCCCTTGGGTTCTAAAGGAAGGAGCAAGAGAACTGAGCCTACCACTCTCCATAGTGTATAACAAATCACTGGCAACAGGGGAACTGCCAGATATTTGGAAAGCAGCTAACGTAGTCCCGATATACAAGAAAGGGGATAGACAGGAGGCACTGAACTACAGGCCAGTGTCCCTAACCTGCATACCATGCAAGCTGATGGAGAAGATTGTGCGAAAAAAACTAGTGGAGCATCTGGAGCGAAGGAACTTTGTAACACAGCATCAACATGGGTTCAGGGATGGCAGGTCCTGCCTCACAGGGTTACTTGAATTCTACGACCAGGCAACAAAAATAAGGCAAGAAAGAGAAGGGTGGGCAGACTGCATATTTTTGGATTGTCAGAAAGCCTTTGATACAGTACCACACAAGAGGCTAGTGCGAAAGTTGGAGATGCAGGCTGGAGTGAGAGGGAAGGTACTCCGGTGGATAGAGGAATACCTAAGCAACAGGAGACAACGAGTCTGTGTGAGGGGTGAGGTCTCAGATTGGCGAGACGTCACAAGTGGAGTCCCGCAGGGGTCAGTCCTTGGACCTATACTGTTTCTGGTATATGTAAATGATCTCCCAGAGGGTATAGATTCGTTCCTCTCAATGTTTGCCGACGATGCAAAAATTATGAGGAGGATTGAAACAGAGGATGATAGTAGGAGGCTACAAGATGACCTGGATAGACTGAGTGAATGGTCCAACAAATGGCTGTTGAAGTTCAACCCGAGTAAATGCAAAGTAATGAAACTAGGCAGTGGAAACAGGAGGCCAGGCACAGGATACAGAATAGGAGATGAAGTACTTAATGAAACAGACAGAGAGAAAGATCTAGGAGTTGATATCACACCAAACCTGTCTCCTGAAGCCCACATAAAGAGAATAACGTCTGCGGCATATGCGAGGCTGGCTAACATCAGAACGGCGTTCAGGAACCTGTGTAAGGAATCATTCAGAATCTTGTACACCACATATGTAAGACCAATCCTGGAGTATGCGGCCCCAGCATGGAGCCCGTACCTTGTCAAGCACAAGACGAAGCTGGAAAAAGTCCAAAGGTATGCTACTAGACTAGCCCCAGAACTAAGAGGCATGAGTTATGAGGAAAGGCTGCGGGAAATGCACCTCACGACACTGGAAGACAGAAGAGTAAGGGGGGACATGATCACAACCTACAAAATCCTCAGGGAAATCGACCGGGTAAACAAGGATGAACTATTCAACACTGGTGGGACGCGAACAAGGGGACACAGGTGGAAGCTGAGTACCCAAATGAGCCACAGAGACGTTAGAAAGAACTTTTTCAGTGTCAGAGTAGTTAGTAAATGGAATGCATTAGGAAGTGATGTGGTGGAGGCTGACTCCATACACAGTTTCAAATGTAGATATGATAGAGCCCAATAGGCTCAGGAATCTGTACACCAGTTGATTGACGGTTGAGAGGCGGGACCAAAGAGCCAGAGCTCAACCCCCGCAAGCACAATTAGGTGAGTACCAGCAATTCTGACTAACTTCACAAGACATCCATTGCCATTTGGACCCGTTGAGTCCAACAACATTAACAACAATAATGTGCCACAAATGCATGAAAGTCAGGACTCTTCCCATGGACGGCCATACTTTCACCAAAAACGTCGTCTTTAAGATCTCAAAAGAAGCAATCTGATTACACCCATTGACCTTGGTCAAGAGGGTGAAAATATTGTTCTCTGTCATGTGTGGGGGATCTCTAAAAATAAAAACTTAAAAATTCGATTGTACACTTTGCATTCGATTGCAAAGTGCACAACTTCTTTCTTCTCTTCCCACATCAGTACATCGCTGACCGAGCAGTCTTTATCAGCCGGACCAGCCACTGGATCTGTTAATCGACAACCTATTGATGCCTTCTCTGCAAACGCGCTTGCAGACGTGCTCTCTCCGACCACAAACACCACCGACGTTACCGAACCAGCTTCTATCACAACTCGTCGACTTCAGAGCTAGCCTCAACCTCAGGCTATGAGACCAAAACCTCCAACAACGAACTACGCCACGGACTCCTCAGACGCGGAAATTTCATTAAGAGCTTCATTGCCACGACACTTCCCCTAGTGCGTGCAAGATCTCCTAATGGAGGCCACATCACCGAAATCCAATGACAACACCGCCATGTCAACTAGCAGCAAGACTCGGACTAAGAAAACACAATAGACCTAGAGGCCTTCATTAACTCACCAGCTCTATAATTGGTATTGCTGGCCCTCCGTGACCGCCCCCCCCCAAAAAAAAAAAAAATCCATCCATTTACAGATCTCCAGTCCCAGCTATTGGTAATGGTTCCTAAGAGCCTCCACTTTCGGGCTATTCATGCCCATGCCACATTCATGTGGCTTAACACTTCTTGAACAAGTGCTTCACTGATGTTTCTTGTTCGAACCACATCACGGCAGATGCAATACAATCAATTTTATTCTAAAGAATGTGTTCAAAGAACAATGTAGTAATGCTCAAATTGTAGCAACAGGAGTTGCACAATCTATGAAGCCACCATTACGCAAAGCGTTTCGGGTAAACAAATACTTCACCCACATAGTACAAATAATCGTCCACAGAACTTAAACACCTAACCAATGCCTAAATATCCAGTTTGCCAATATATAACGAAACTCATTTATATTAAAGAAACTCCCAATTTTGATTGATCAGCATGTTAAAATTGTTGAATACATCTTTGGGGTCGACCAATGGATGGAATGGACCTTGGTTTGAGGACAGCTTAAACAGAGAATCTAAAATCTTGTGAAAACACTCAGATTCAGCAAATGCAGTGATTAAAGGCTTAAAATTAGAAAGTAACAGTATTTTGAATCGCGTTATTTATTTGGCAATGGTAATGTGAAGACCCTCAAAACTGGCTAACACCTTAGGTCTTTAATTTTGCAGATCCTCACACAAACTTGTATACTCTCAGATATTGAACCAAATAATCTCAATGCATCCCAACTACTGTCCCTTTTAATTCAAGTAACGAATTCATCAGTCTTAAAATGAGAAAACCCCACAAGATCTTAGCTTTTCTTGACCTTGAAAGTCTTCATTAACGTACCAGTGTTAAGAACCCTCAACATAATATTCTATATAGAGTAATCACACTAACGTGATTGCCATCAACGAGAAACTCCGTAGGAACTGTAATGAGGGTCCAATGCGGTGGCTGTTCCGGCACACATGCCCTGGTTTGAATCCTCATCACAGCTTCAACCGATTTTCTTATTGGTGCAGTCACGTTAGTGTGATTACTTTGTATTTGAGTTAGAGTGTCAGAGGTAGAACCTTCCTGGATAACAGAGCCCGAGTGCACGGGGGGATTGTGTAAAACTTCTGGTCCGGATTCAGTATTAGCCTCAGAAAATCCTTCTGTGCTCAGTAGAACTCCAGGTTGCAATCTTAATACCATGTCGTTACCATGCACACGCCCACACGACTAGGGCGTGTGCGTGGGAACACCCACCGAATAGGTTGAAACCCTCACCACGGCTCCTACGGATTTTCTCATTAATGTTATATTTCCCATTTGCTTCCAGCTGAAGATTTTTGGGCCACAAATGCCCAAAATCTGCTCTGTAATCTGAGAGTATCTCAGGTGTATACACCCTGTTTAGCATCTGTTCCCAAGTTGAAGTGAGTTATAGCAGTTATCCATATATAAATGGTAACCTTTGCTCTTTAGTTGTGCCATCAAACTCCTAACCCTTTGAATTGGTGTCTTCCCAATTCCTGAATATACTTCAAAATCAAAGATGTAACCAGTCATTGATTTGGTAAGAAAGTGCAGCTTTACTTCATACTTACCAGGTTTATTTGGATTTAAATATTTATTGGATAGACGGACCCACTATGTCATTGTGTCTTCATCCAGACATACGTTTGAGGAATATAGGAGGGTTGTGAATATGTGTTTGTTACATATTAAAGTTAAAACAGAAATAGTATGAGTGTGTATTGCTTTCGGGAATGGCATTACTGTTATGAGTATGAAAATACTTTGCAATCGTTACATAGCACTTTGTAGTCATACAAAAACTGAAAGCAGCAACATAACACATTTTACCAGGTTGCCAGAACATTGACACCTTCACAATTCATCAACTCTAGGTGTCGCAAATATCTGGCAAGCTCTTTTAAATTCACTTCTTCCCACTCATTCTTTGCTTGGTTAGAAGCATTGAACAGGCTTTGTCATGCATACAATTTTGTTTCGTGTGCCAAATATTTCAGTTAATCTCATACTTAATTGAATTAATCCCAGAGGAATGGTTGGTGCTGGGACAGTCAAACTTGGTCTAGTAAAAATCTGAACAAATGGTGCATTGTTGTCAGTACACCGGGCTTCACTTTAACTTTTTTTTTTTTTATAAAAGAAATATTCAAAGTATAACACAATATACAAGACATGTACAGAAGAACAAGAACAGAACAACAAAACATAAGTAGAAACACAGGCATAAAAGAACATTGCAGTACAAGACCCTAGAAACTCCAGGGACATAAGACCGAATACAAAATTAAACATAATAATGGACATACAACAAACGGACTCATACGGACATGGAAAGACACAACAACCATACACAGAATACACCAGACACGCATACATATACAAAATTAGATTTTTAGAAAAGAAATACACAATATATAAACCAGACAATAGAAAACAAATCATACATACATACAGGACAAACATAGCAAAGTGCGAAAACACGGATGCAAACGAAACATACAAGAACCAAGAAACAAATTAAGGCACAATGAGAAAACCCCGAAACGGGCACTGGAGGTTACACACCTGTGGTGTTTGTGTGTTACTGAGGAAGTCTTGGTTGTAGGGTTGATGTAAAGTCATGACTTGGTTACTGACTTTAATACTTAATGTGATTACATGACTAGTAGCTACCAAGCTTGGCGGGCGTCCTGTACGCTCTATTGTTTACCTTCCTCTCTCTGGCGTCCCAGCCGCCGCACATAGAAAACGGATGGTACCATTTTCTGTGAACATGACATCCCTCCTTTTCTTTAAAAAGAATGAATACAGGATGTCTACCATACTTGTAGCACAAAGCAAAGTTATTGACACAAAGTAAGTTATTAACATATCAAGAGATACTGCATACATTTAACATTAATTAAGCACACAAAGAATTTAAACAACTTAATCTTTTCCACAAAGGATTTCAATGTTAAAAATACATATGCAATGTTAAACAAACATGAAAGAAACTGTAATACAAAGTTACAAAATATTGAATGAGATATCTGCATTATTCAAACAATATTAAATTTAGTTTAGCACAATAAGTAAATACTTTTCATTACATAGGAACACAATTAATCATCAAATCGTGTAGGGCGTTTAACATGACGTTTCGGATGCGAGTCCCCAAATACAATAACATCCCTTGATGAATTGTTTATTGAGTTATAACTCATTTTTTCTTTTTCTTTTGCACGACTTTGCACTTCATCATTTTCTACACTAGTTGGAATCACTTTGAAATAAGCCATATTACGTGTTATACTATGATCTCTATTACTAGCTGTTACCATAGTTCCTTTTACACTAATCACTTTATATGGTTTTGTATCATACGGCATATCTAACTTTCCCTCTTTTTTCTTTTTAACGAGAACAGTGTCACCAACCTTTATGAACTGTTCCTTTGCACGTTGATCATGAGCAATTTTCATTTTGCCCTTGGCTAGTGCATCCTTCTGAGCGAGACGTTTATCCGTTACCTCGGCTGGCATGACGGGTAGTGCGATTCTCATAGGACGTCCAAATAAAAGTTCACCAGGTGACTTGCCCAGTGTTCCATGCGGTGTTGCACGGTAGTTCCTGAGAAAAGCATACATAGCTTGTTTCCAGGATCGTCCTTCGGCATGAGCACAGCGTACCTCTTTCATGAGAGGTTGCATGAATCTCTCAACTTCTCCATTTGCTTGAGGATGTAGTGGCATCACACGGCGGTGTTTGAATCCAATATGCTCAGCAAAGTTGACAAAGTCTTGTCCAATGAATGGCGGTCCATTGTCCGTCTTGACAACTTCAGGAATGCCAAAGTTTGAAAAGATCTTGTCAAGTTTCGGGATGACGGCCTTTGCAGATGTGGAATTGATGATTTCTACTTCTGGATAACGTAAGTGATCATCAATGACTACCATCAAGTACTCTCCAGTTGGTAGTGGTCCGCAGAAGTCCATTGATACTTCCGTCCATGGTGCAGCAGGTAGTGGTGAAGGTTGTAGAGGTGTTGGTCTTGAAGTATCCACTGCAGCTTGGCAAGGGACACAGGCATCATGCATATCCTTTGCTTGACGATCAATGCCAGGAAACCACACCTTTTCTCGTAGCAGCTGTTTGGTCCTAACAAGACCTTGGTGTCCTTGATGTGCAAGCTTCAGAGCACGTTGCTGGAGAACAGCTGGAATCACGATACGAGTACCTCGCAGCACAGTGTCGCGTCGTTGCGTAACACTTAATTCTGTCTGGATGCGTTCAAGTGCTTTGAATGCATCTTGGTCAACTCCTGAGGGTGGGATGCGTGGAAACTTTTTCTTAGTCAATGCATCCACTGTTGCTTGCAGAGTTGGGTCCTCCAGGGTTGCAGTACGGATTTCATCAAGAGTGAGAGCCTTAGGGACTGCATCACAGGTTACAGAGTGTACATATTCCTCGGCAACTTGCTGATGCTTGGTGATGGTGAAACTGTTTGCAGGATGTCGACTGATGTAATCAGCGGGATTGCCTGCACCCGGCTTGTATTTCACCGTAAAGTTGTATGGTTGCAGACGAAGAGCCCATCTCTCAATGCGAGCTGGTGGTTTGGACTTTGGATTATTGAAGATGGTCTCCAACGGTTTGTGGTCAGTGACTATCGTGGTGAAGGGTGCACCAAGCAGATACACATTGAAGTGTTCACAGCCCCATACAAGAGCAAGAGCTTCCTTCTCTGTCTGACTGTATCGTTGCTCAACATCTGTGAGAGAACGGCTGGCGTAGGCAATTACTACTCTGGAATCTGGTTGACCAGGTTTGTGTTGGGCTAAAACAGCACCTAATCCAACAGGACTAGCATCCACCGTTAATTCAGTGTCCATTGATGGATCAAAGTATGCAGCAGTCGCATTCTCTACTAGTGCATCTTTCACAGCATCAAATGCATTTTGCTCGATATCGCTCCAGTACCATAATGCATTTTTCTTCAGGAGCTCACGTAGAGGCTTCGTAATGGTAGCAAAATCTGGAATGAAGCGAGAACAGTAGTTTGCCATTCCCAGAAAACTATGTACTTCAGTGGACGTTGAAGGAGGTGCAGCATTCTTGATATCTGCAACTTTCTTAGGATCTGGAGACAGACCTTTGTCACTAAGTACATGTCCAAAGAATTCAATTTTATGTTGATTGAACTCACACTTTGCTCGGCTTAGCGTCAAATTCTTTTCTCGTAAGCGTTGCAATGTTGCACGAAGAGCTTTGTCGTGTTCAGCTTGGGTACGGCCATAAACAATGATGTCATCAGACATGTTGTCAGCATTAGGTATATCTTGCAATACCTGGCTGATGATGTGCTGGAATACCTCGGCAGCACTGTTGATACCAAAACTCAGGCGCTTGTACCTATACAGACCTCGATGTGTCGTAAACGTTGTGATGAAGCGACTCTCATCATCAAGTTCAAGCTGATGATAGCCCTTGTTTAAATCTAACTTGATGAATATAGTTGCACCATTCAAGCGGTAGATCATATCATCTACAGTCGGTGTAGGATGGCGTTCACGCATTATTGCCTTGTTGGGAACACGCATGTCCACACAAATGCGTATCTCATCTGGATTCTTCGGCTTTGGTGGAGTGACAATTGGGCTTACCCATGGTGTTGGGCCTGTTACTGGTTCAATGATATCTAGTTCCATCAGCCTATCCAGTTCGGCATCAACTTTCTTGCGAGTATGGAATGGTTGTCGGCGATGTGGTTGGGCAACTGGAATTACATCTGGGTTGATATGCAGATGTACTTTGCTATCAGTATAACAACCTATGGATTTAAATCGATCAGAAAATTCAGCAACAATACCATCAACATTGTTTGCAGATTCCACTGCTACAGCATTAGAAAGCTGAAGTAGCCCCAATTTGGTTGAAGTCTTGTAACTGAGTAAAGACTCCTTTGCATTCCTAACAACATGGAATGTAGTAATGAGCATTGCATTCTTTGACTTAATCTCTGCAGTGAAAGTTCCAATCACTGGCAAGGCTAACTTCGAAGCATAGGCAGTGGCTTTACCATTGTATTTTTCTAGCTTTGGGAACTGTTTTCTAAATTTTTCATAGTGGCACTCAGCCATGGTGTCAATGTTTGATCCAGTGTCAATAAGAACTTTGAGACAAATACCAGCAATATATACTATAGTCTCTGGGTTGTTTGGAAGATCATTCCATTCTGTGATTGATTGTACTCCATAAGTATAATCACATTCACTGTCATCTGAGACTGGTTGTAATGAAATGTTGTCTTGTACATTATTAACATTCTGGATATGAGGTGCAATATTGTGTTTACCACCTCGACCCCTATGACCTGATCCTCGTACAGTGCTTTTATTCATTGACTGTGGTTTCTTTAGTGCGGAACGACACATAGCACCAAAATGACCTAATTTTCCACACTCATAGCACTTCTTACCTTGAGCAGGACAAACATTATCTTGGTGTGGGTAGTCTCCTCCACAATTGTAACATTTATTGTTGACACCCTCTGATGTGGGTCGTCGTGACTGTTTGAGCCTTGTTCCTTGACCCCAGTTGTGACGTGGTTCTCGGCTAAATTTACTGTTAGGTTTGCCATGATATCTTCTTTGATCACGGTGTCCTCCCTGAACTTTACGTACCTCATCACTGTTAGTAACAGTGGCAGCACCGTTATTGGCACTGCACTCCATGACACGAGCATCACGTGCAGCATCTTCCATTCGACGAGCAATATCCAGTATCTTGGTAAGAGAACTTTCATCATCAACAAGTTCTAGAGCTCTTCGACGGAGACGTGTAGATGTGCATGTTTCAATTATTTGCTGTTTGATTTCTTTGTCAACATCAGCAAACTCACAATGGGCTGCTAAACCCTGCAGACGTGTGTGGTATTGATCCACAGTTTCATTAGAGAGTTGTTTTGCTCTCCTGAAATGCATAATTTCCATTGCAGTATTTTGCCTTGGTTTGAAATGCTCTGTTAGTTTGGCTTTGGCAGTGTCATAATCTTTGGCACCACCAGTGTCTTTCAGTGTGTCAAAGATGTCACAAACTCTATCACCTGCATAATGAAGTAGAAAGGCACGCTTTCTTTCAGCACTTTTGATGTCAGAAACTATCAACAAATTTTCAAACCTTTTAAGCCATTTGACCCACCTCTGTGATAGGCTTGTCTGGTCACAGTCAGGATCAAATGCAGGAAACTGAGGTATATTTGCCATTTTTACTGAATAAATGTAACTTATCACTTAAATGTTCCTCAGAATATTAAACACTTACTGCACTGAATATGTTAGTCAAGAATTCACTGTAATTACTTTAATTTTGCAAAGCACACAAGCATTTTAATGCAAAAGTTCACAACAGTGCACAATATAGCAGCAACTGACTTCTTACCTAGCCCTTGTGTACATGTGTTGTTCCTACTCACAGCAGCAGCACAGCAGTTGGTACAGCAGCAGCACAGCAGTTGGCACAGCAGTTGGTACAGCAGCAGCACAGCAGTTGGCACAGCAGTTGGTACAGCAGCAGTTGGTACAGCAGCAGTTGGTACAGCAATTGGTACAGCAGTTGGTGCAGCAGTTGGTACAGCAGTTGTTACAGCAGTCAGTTCAGTGTGATGAATTTTGTAGCACGAAGCGTCGTTTCGTAACCAAAACATCAGGTTTTGTACACATCAATGCGTCGTTTCGTACACAACGTCGGCAGATTCCTCAGTACACAGTTTCTTCAGCACAGCTTGGGTAGCACACAGCTTGGGTAGCACACAGCATTGGTTAGCACACAGCATCGTTTAGCACACAGCATTGGTTAGCACACAGCATCGGTTAGCATACAGCATCGGGTATGGCGCTCACAGCTTCTCTTCCTCCTCCAGGCAGCATGCTTCTCCCTTGTGTTTGAAACTGAACAAATACCTGCGTTCACAGTTCATCCTCGTCGCCAATGTGGTGTTTGTGTGTTACTGAGGAAGTCTTGGTTGTAGGGTTGATGTAAAGTCATGACTTGGTTACAGACTTTAATACTTAATGTGATTACATGACTAGTAGCTACCAAGCTTGGCGGGCGTCCTGTACGCTCTATTGTTTACCTTCCTCTCTCTGGCGTCCCAGCCGCCGCACATAGAAAACGGATGGTACCATTTTCTGTGAACATGACAACACCCACACACACAAACATAATGTCACAAATAAATATCACATAAATAACATAAAACACAACACAAACACACACACCAAGTGCATAGCACAAAACATACAAGAAAACAAGCCATGCAGGGGCAAGAACAATACCCACACCACCCACACGCACAGACAAGGACACCCACCTGTGCACGCAGGCACCGGGGAAACATCATGCACAATACAGACAGAAACCAAACACACCAATAAACCAATTACTCATACTTCTCCGGGTACTTCCGAGCAGGAAACCGTAAACAATAAGCCTCCCAAGCAAGTTGGAGACTGTCAGAAATTGGACACCTTGGACACCCAGGAGTCGCAGTAGGCCGAGGCATCGAATTCGGCACTCCCGAGACAAAACACTGCTCTCGTGGAACCCAGATGGTAGAAGGGCACCAGGGAACAGGACGCACCAAGTCATCACACTGAAAAGTCACAGTTGCCGTAGATCCGTCGAGCACCTCTCCGGTCGAGAGGACAAAAGGGACAGGTTTCCCCCGAGGACGCTGGGCACACGGGCGCACACTCTGAAGCACATCTGACTGCACTGCAGGCCGCACACCGGCCCGCCCACTAGGGCGTGCACACCGTTCGGTGTCAGGAACCGCACCGAGACCCGCGGAGGGTGGCTCCGCAAGGGCCCTAGAGTCCCCACCAACCAGAACAGGAGCAGAGGCCCCCCGCTTCACATCCTTCGTCACCACCACCACAAGGTCGCTCTTACCAGGGGCAACAGCCCACTGAGGGGAGCCACCAGCAGGAGGCACAGCATCCAACTCAGAAGGCACCACAGGAGGCAACACAGCGTCGGCCACATCATCATCCTCCATTTCATCCCGCTCCTCTGCCCACGACCGGCGAGGTGACGCACCCCGAGCCGAGCGACGGCGCTTAAACAGAGGCTGCTGATCGTCGGAGCTGTCACCCCCAACAAGCGGTGACCCAGAAGAACCATCGACAGGCGGCCCCAAAATCGGGGCAGCACGTTCCCGCAGAAGAAGCAGCCTCAACAACGCAGGGCAAAAAGCCACCACTAGGAACGGAGACCGGAGTCAGAGAAGGAAGAGACACAACAGGCGGAAGGGAAGACGTTTGCACACGTGAGGTATCCAGGGATGGCGACCATACCACCGCACCGTCAGCCCCGGGAAGCACACGGCCTCCAGCAGGAGACTCAGGCACCACCCCTACAGCATCCCCCAAGGTCACCGGATGCGGATGCACGTCCACAGGCATCGAACGATGAAGGTCCGAAACAGGCGCCCCTAGGTCCCCCGAGCTCACCGGCGGGGCAGACACATCCGGTCCAGACGCATCGACATCCGGAACCGCCGCAGGATCCACACCAGGCATGAGCACAGAGCGAGAATCCGCCGGAGAGTCCACACGCACAGATAAGCGAGGAAAATCATCCTCTAGGAAAACTGAAGGGGCATCTGTATGAGGAGCGTCACAACCGGCCGCGACGTGGCCCTCAGCACCACACCGGAAACACGTCCGGGTCTGCCCCTGATAGAAGGTCCTCAGAGACAGCCCACGATATGAGACCCTGGACGGTATAGGGCTTGTGAGCCGCATGACAAGCGTGCGTGAACCCAGCTGGACCCCCTTTAGTCGGCCCGCACTCAAAGTGTTGAACCGGTGCTTCACCACCGACCCAAACCGCGTAAACAAGGCCATGAGGGCCGCCTCGGGGAATGTCACCGGCACGCCGTGAATACTCACAAACGTCAAGGGCCCCCAGGGATCCGAGATCTCTACAGACACAGCCGAATCCGGAAGAGGAAGCGTGCGGCCATTCCAGCGGGCCACAAACTCCCAATATACAGTTGACTTGGCGAACGACACCGCAACACGGGCGGGCGACAACTTCTCTAGGCCCAGGAGCTCGGGGACGTCAACACGGAGGACGTCGATGAGGGCAACTTCTACAACGGGCCAACCCACATCAGCAGAAAAATCCAGCCGCACTGTGTCTAGTCTTCTGATACGGCTAGTACCAGCCCCGTCCATACTGGCAGGTGGGGCCCCGACCAGCGGGAGCTCCACACCCCCCCACAGCAAATGCTACTCAGCAACGGCAATCGACCACTGACAGCTAGAGCTCGACGTCTGCACCCTCTGGTGGCGCAGCCAGGAATCCCTTCACTTTAACTGGTATGTGGGGTTTAGTGGTAAATGAAACACCTGCACGTGGGGCTGTATCGATAGCCACATCAACATCACTATACGTTTTGTAACTCGTCCTCACCTGCTGGTTCAGTTTGTCACTTAACTATCAACATCTTACAATAATTTACAAGACGAAAATATTAAAGGGCTTATCCTAAACCTGCACAAAGAAATAACGCCACACAAGACCAGAAGGCATGGCAGAATGTGCAGAATACCCCCGTTGAGAAGCAGAGGTGCAATAGGTACTCAAACTAAATCAACGTCAGAGGCCCGAGACTTAATTTTCTTTTTATGGGCGTGCCCATGGCCCGTGCTACATGGACATAATGTTCCGAGTAGCTAAATCTAAAAACAACAACGTGACTGTTCAACATGCTTCCACTTCCCGTAAGGGGAATAACTAGCCGACCCCATGTAGTGTTCAAAGTGTTCAGAACTTGATAAGAACCTCTAAAGGATACTTGATCAACCAGTTGTGATCCGAAGCTAAAAGCTTCCCCCGGGCCGCGTTTCCGCACTGCTTCAGCTGCTGTCTCCGATGACGTCACTTCATCACCAGTTATCCTCCGGTGTTGGGTGCACCCTTCAAACCACTCCAATTCCTGGTAGCCCCAGTTCATTGACTTCATATTCGAGATTCCTCACAGCTGAGCCCTCTACTACTGGCTTCCTCCTAGGTGTCACAGGTCGTGTTCCCGCGGACCTTCCCATACCCTCTTTTAGAGGTAGGCTGTTGCAAAGACTTCTCGCTATTAGCCAACTCGCCCCCCCCCCCAACCAACGTGTAGCTGTTGGAAAGTGGCTACACACAAATAAGCTACACTAGCGCCGAGAACTACACAACCAGTCACTACTTGTTGGCCAATATTTAAATCTGGCTGCTGACCAATAGTTTCTCGGCTTGACAGAACTCTTATATTAATCACTGCCCTCTCGCATCAGTGAGTAATGTTTCCTGTCACTGCACTTTTCAGAGTTTCAGTGAACACTTTTACTGACATTTCCACACTGGCACTTCCGGCACAAATGTCATTGGTCACCGACTTACTAACTCCTTCATTTCATCGGGACTGCCTTGAAGACCTGGAGTGAGACACTGCTCTGTCCATATTTACTTTGACTTGTGGCTGATGTCCTTGGTCACTTTATTAGGCTGTGAGGTTCCCCTCACTAGGCCCTCCATCAGTTTTACCTGTATAGCATCTTTCATCATATGTATCTCTTCAAAATGTCATCGGCTTCTCCAAATAATGCAGAGGGCTATTGTTTCCTCTTTGAAGCCTAACTCTACAACACAAAAGGGAATCCAGCAAAAATCTTGAAGCACTCAATCATACATCCTTCCTCATCCAGAGGTAACGGTGACCGCTAAGGCATATGAGCTGTCTCGTAGCTTGGCTTGCCCCCGACAATCTCGGGTCACCTATAGATTAGAGGAAGGTGCAGGGCTGTGGCCATTCACGCATCTCGTTGGATCCTGGGTTAGCCAGTGTGCCTCTAGGCGGAAACCTACTCCCCTGTAACTGTCACAGGCTCCTAATTTGGGGGATACTAAGTTAATGACTTCCATTGCAAATTCTTTCAAGCTGAATTTTTAACAAAATCGCTTAACTCGCACATTACTTACAAACTAAAACATTCCTTTGGTCACCTAGCACGTTTGTAGGATGGATTTATGTATCGTTCCACCTCTGGCCTGCTTGTGCTGCTCAAGACCTCGTTGTCTCAACCATGTCCTTTCATTTAAGTAATCGAAGCCTGGTGTAGTACACGTTTTCCTATTGTTTCCTTTCTTCAAAATAAATGGTTCGTAATTGGTCAAATTCTTGTACCATCCCACAGATCCTGATGTTGCTGCTGCAGTGTTGTAGTCACTACATCTTCTGCATTCCTCTATCTCTTAATTATTTGCCTAATCCATGCTAGATTCTGCTATGTAAATGTTTACATTTTTTCTCTTGTTTGAAAGTTTTGCAGCTTCGTCTGCAAAGGCATTCCCAAGTATTACTACTCGACTTGGCACCCAGTTGACATATTATATTATGTAAGTATTATATTAAGCCTAAGATTTAATATTTATTAAGTGTTAGGCTTAATATTTTCGTCCATCTGGGAACCCTTGTTATGTCTCTCAATGCTTCGTTTTGAAAATATACATATGCCCACTGGCTAGGAGAAAGAGTAAATCAGGTAAAACATTATGACTCCCGCTCCTAGACGGGATTCTGTGATTGCTCCTATATATTCAGTTGCAATTTTGCCTCTCTCAGATATTGAATTTCCTGTTTGAATGTCATTTTAGAATCTATTCGTACTCCAAGAAATTGGCATCGAGTAGCCCACTGTAGGCTAAAGTCTTGAAATAACACGGTGCCTGATTTACCAGAGGGCCACTAACCCTACTGGACTGGACGAGGACATGAAGCCGGTGGATTGAAGCTCTCCACCATTTGCCTTTATGATCTTTTCCACGTAAATTCTAAAACAGTTGGCAGTTACGACTTCGAAGGGTAGGCGTTTCCATGGGTTAATGTGAACTGTAGGTGAAAAAGCATCTCCTGTTCTCAATCCAACATTGTGGCTTGTTATGCTTGAAACCGTTGCTCCTTGCTTGTGATACATAATACCGAGCGAAGAAAATATCAGGAACCCACATCCTCTACTTGTTCAGTATTTTTGAAGCTTCAATGACATCCGCCCTGTCATGCCTGATTTGCAGTGTTGTTAGCCCTGCGGCCTTCAAACGTTCCTGATATGAGAGATGATTAGTGCAACCTGTCCTCTTACAAATTGTCTGAACTTGGCCGTTTGCCAGTATCGCCGAAAATGGACGTAATTTGGAGATGAAAAATAATTGAAAAGTTTTGATTTTTTGTTAACCAAAGCAGCAAGTTAAGGGTCCTCTGGTAGGTTACGAGGGCAGGAAGATCTAATGCTTCAAAACGTCATGAAAACTTAATTGAAAGTTTCCTTTCCTAACTTAACCGTGTAAGGAAGATGACTGAAAACAGGACAGTACATCACTTTCGTGAGCCAATTTCTGTTCAAATTCGGTCTATTTTTAGCCATATTGGCAAACGTGCGAAAACGGCGTTATTTTAAGAGGACGGGTTGGGAATAACTTCTGTTGCCCAAATTAGCACCTTCTGCAGAGCAGCTACGTCCCTCTGAAAATGAGGCCTCCATGCTTGCCAACAGAAATCCATATGGGGGTGCACCAGAGATTTACAGTAGAACCATTACCATATTCTTATCGTCAAAAGTACGCGTGATAATCTCTAAAGTTTCGTTAGCTTTTCTGACGGCTGCACCCACCTTTCTTGCAACTTTTAATGAGTGGGGGATTTTGACTACAAGGTCATTTTCTTCATCAATCTGCTGTAATGTAATGCTACTAATATGGTAATCGTGGCATGGGTTGTCCCACATGCATGGTCTTACTTTTCTCGATGTTAAAGAGCATTTGCATGTCTTCTGACCATTTGTGGAGTTCATGTAGCTCCTTTTAAGGCTTTAATATTGTCATTTCCCACTTTACCGTAACTCTCTACGTCGTCTGCAAATTTCATGATGTGGTTTGTAATATTCTCATCAGTCAATGATGTATATGACAAAAAGGGTACGTCCCAAAATAGACCTTTGTGGTACCCCGCCGACCACATTTCTCCATTCAGTTTCATTTCCATTACAGCACATTTAGAAATCCCTTTGTTCTTTCCTTCAACCAGTGTTTTACCCATTGTAATATTTTAGTATATATTCTATGGACCTGTAATTTGCTTGCCAGTCTTTCATGTGGTTTCTTAGCAAAATCCAAAAAGTACATCCAGGAAGGCCTTTTAGTAGCTGGTTACCGTTTCCAATAATGAGAGCAAGTTTGTAGGGCAGAATGTGTTTTTAACAATCATGTGGTTCTGATTGTACAAGATTGTACACAAAGATGGTGAATGATTCCCTCCCCGAGGATTGTCTCCTTGAGTTTGCAGATGTATGATGTCAAGCCGATTGGTTGGTAGTTTTATACCGAGCTCTTTCTGCGTTTTTTTTTTTTTTTAAATAGGGGTGACATTTGCGTATTTCCAATCTAGGGGGACAACCTCTTGAACCCGAGATTTTGCGTAAAGTAGTTTCAGCAGTAGGCATAGTTCTTCTGCCACTGTCTTTAAGATTTTGGATTTGATTCCATCCACACCTGGGGCTTTTGAGTCTTTTAGCCTGTGGAGTGCAGTCACCCCGTCTCATTGCCTTAGATTTCTCTGCTGATATATTTTTTTGTCAAAATGCTGAATTCAGATGTTACTTTATCTAGCACCAATTGTGCTAATTGTGCAAATGTCATGGTAACGAGGTTTTCTATCTGGATGTTAAAAAGAATAGGACTGAGGACGACTCCTTGTGCAGTTCCATTCTCATACCAGTGTAGTCTGACACTTGGCCTTTCAGCTTTACTCTGGCATACCTGTGACTAAGAATCTTGAATCCATGCTAGAATTTTCTGACTTTTTATAATTAACTTGTGTAAAAATGCTTGTTGGCCTCCAAGTTGGAATGCTTTTTCCTAGATCAGGGAATATCACTATAACCGAACCTGAGTTGACTCTTACTAGTAATGTTGCTATGCAGATTCCAGCACTTACTCCTCTATTAAAACTATATTTATTCTTAGGCAGGTTTCCAGTCTTTCACAGTAGCCTCTAAGACCATCAGTTCAGCAATTTTACCAATTCATTATCTTAAGGAAATTTGTCTAATTACCAGGGTCTTTCGGTTATTAATCGGAATGACGTCTGCTTTCTTCCAAGAGATCGGTAGTTTGTCGAGCTCACAAGATGCATTGATAACGTACAATATTCCTTGTCCTCCATCAGGACCTGTGTGTGCAATCACTGAGTATGTAATGTTATCAGCACCTGGTGCAGTGTCATTGCCACCTTTTTCTACTCTGATTAGTTCTTGTTTAGTAAAGAGTCACTTTCGTCATTTGTAGCTATGCTCTTACAAATGGCCGTCAACTTCTGTTTTTCCTTTCTGCCTTCAGACCATTGCAGGAAGCTGGTATGAAGCTTCTCCCGCAAACTGGACACCAAGTCACTCAGCCTCCTGCAATGGTTAAATACATGCATGTTGTCGAGGTGGTCGACCTAACGTTGTTTTAATGTTCTTATATCTTTCAAAGACCTACTATGTTTATTTAGAGTGACGCCACTCAAACTATCTTGCCTGATCTCTTTTTAAACAAGTCTAGCTTCATATATCACTGCTCTTAGAGTAGTTCTTTCTGGTGTGCGGTTTCTCTAGAGATATATTCTGTTGACTCGGGTTTTGTTCTCTACCTTCACTACCGTAGAACCAATAGTTTTTTCGTTTTGTGTTTCCTGGAATGATGACTGGAATAGCTGTTTCAGCAGCTGTAATAGCTTCCAGGAGATTGGTCTCGTGTCCATATCCCTAGGTGGAGAGTATGTAGTATGCCATTTTTCAAGCTCGTCCTGGTATATATTCCAGTTGGCCTTTATTACATTCCACGTAGGTTGTGTGTGTGTGTGTGGTGGGGGGGGGGGGGGAAGGGTGTAGGAGATCTTAATACTTTTAGTGTTGTCATAGTAGCATAGTGGTCATTGGAGATCACCGGGTCTACTTCACACTTCGCCTGATGCCTTAATGCAGTTGCGATAAATTTTTAGAATCTCCTTGAATGTGTGGGGGATTGGGGGGGGGGTTCTCCAGGGTTGAGAAGTGTAATCTCAGTTACTTCTCACAGAACTTTAGCTAAATGGCTCTCATCTGCATTGGCTGGCCAGTCACATCTACCTAGTGATTATAAGCATTAATATCCCAGGTAATAATTATATCATGCATCTCCATGGCAAGCACTTCCTTTGCTAGATTACATATAGGGGCTTTTAGACGTTATATACGAGGAGCTCAATATTAGCCATATTCACTGTTAGTCCTAATACCTCTACTCATCCCCACACGGAACTACATCCATTTCTTTGCTTTTATGGTGTTGCTTGACAAAGGTCATTAACCCTTCTCCCCTGTTCATGAGGTATAATACATTGGTGACATCCAGCTAATTTGAAGGATTTTATGGTTGGGTAGACAGATTCTTGCAAAATTATTACTTCTAGTTTTGTACTGACTGCAGCTTACAGAAGTGTTTTTTTTTATTTCCAAGACATTGTTTGTTCCAATTCAGAATTCGTTATGAACAGATAACGGTTTCTGTTGGTGTTGCCTTTCTTAGTAGAACTCCTCTTCAGAATCAACAACCATAGTCTCCACTTCGTTAGCAGTGTTGCTGCAAATCGGATTGAATTGATTGTTTATGGTTGTCTATTGTATTACAAGATTCCGTTTATCTTGATTCGCCACTGCTTCCTGCAGTTGCTTTTTGGGATCTTTATGGTTTGATGTGACTAGTCTGTTAGTGGTAGTCTGTATGTCCATGTGTTTGTCCTCTTGTCTTGTACTGTTTCTTGTGTAACTATGGTCTGCTGCACGCTCTTCTCCATTATTACACAAGTGATTGCTAGAGTCGTGTTACGAGGCATTCTGCCTCATCTGTGTGCAATTTTTAATGGTCTTTGCCATGATCTTAAATGTTTTTAGCAGGACCTCCGTAAAACTGTCAATCTGTTTTATTGACACCAAAAGTGATTGTATTTTGTGTCCATGTTGTATTTCTGCAGTGGATTTGTGCATTTTCTGATTTGGAGCTGCTTGAGTTGTGTAGTGAATTGTGTTCTATGAGCATTGGCATCTTTTGTGGCTGTGCACGTGTGTTCCAGACGATGTTGGTGTACGTACTGCTGGTCTGTGATTATCCTGACCAAAGCTGTTTGCCCCTTTACTTTCCGTTTGGTTGTTCTCCAGGAATAATATTTCATCCTCAGCTTGGTCATTTGGCTGTTGTGGTCTGGTTTCCCTTGTGCTTGGCTGTACAGTTTTTGGTTGGATGTCCCCAGGCTGCACACTCCACATCTCTCCTGTCCAGTGCAGCGTGTTTGATCATGGCCATAATTTCTCCAATCCCCCAATGGGGACCCAGGACACAGGCGACTGCAGCTCAGCCAACCAACTTGACTGTCAACCAATCAGCGGCCTCGACCAACACCACTCTCATCCCATGCCTGATCAGTGTAGCTGAGAGAGAGGCGGGAACAGACAACGCAAAATACGTGAGAGTACTGAACAGGCTGCTCGCCCAGAACAACCTGCCTACAATGTTGATACCAGCAGACCTATTTCAACATCACAACGCTGCTTCAACCCAAACAGACGAAATTCCAACACCAACAGTAACCGCAGTCATACCGCAACCACCACCACCGGAGTCGAACCCAGCACAAGTCACCCAGGCAACAGCATCCACCCAGACTACCTCCACAGCAGACCAGTCAACCTCATCACCTGCCGCCACCAGCCGGAGACGGAAGAAAAGGAGAGCAAAAAGTAAGCAAGTGGAATCAGAATCAGATTCAGAACCAGAACCAGCACCAGAGTTCCTAGAAGCCTCGGCTGAGACCTTCACATATGAGGCCCCAGACTTCGACCTAAACCCAAGCAAATCAAGCAAGAAAGTGCCCTGCTATGGACTTTACCTCAATCACGGTGGCACTTTCAACGGCAATCGAAGCACAAGAATGGCCATTGCCTTAGAATGCAACAGGATCATCAACCAGCTCAGGACCTGCATTCCTTACCCTGTGTTTGTCCACCACGAGACCGTGGAACATTATGTAGACCTCTGCGCTCTGGAGAGTGAATACATCGACCCTAAATTCGACTTCAAGAGGGGACAAGTGACCTTCCTGGAAGAAGATGAAGACCCGACAGGAACACCAATACCACCGCTATCATTTGGGAAGTACATGCGAATACCTCCTGGCCAAGACACCACCAAGCAACAGTGAACTTACCTCTCACCACCTCAATAAGGAAGACGCCTCCTCCAAGCCAGACAGACCACCTCAAGTGAACCAGGACGACATCACCCTGCCCCACCACTAGCCTCCTGCCGCCCAAGAAGAACTTAAGCTACAGGCTTTGACTGAAAAAACATCTCCAATCCAAGGTGGACGGGCCACCGAACTTTCAAGCCTCCTCTCTCCACATCCAAATCCTCTTCCAAGAATTTCATCGCCCCATCCTTCTTCATCCCTCATCCTTTCCAAGCTCTTTGGACATCAAAGCGAAAGCCATAATTTCTGACTCGAAGTAGTGCAGAAGGTTTCGGAGCGTATGATCTCAATATATTCCCTAATTTCCAAGACTGAACGTTTCTGGCGTATATCCCATAACAATCATTAGAATCTGACGTGTCGCTGCTTTGTTTTTGTGCAGCACCGTTTTGCAATCAAGATTTGCATGTGTTCTAGTTTTGGATCCAATGCGGATTCGATTGGATATCACAACAGCACGACTCTTGTGCGTCTTTCTCAAGGATCCAGCTTTTCGAAGTATTCAGGTTTTCATTGCGGGACTTAACGTTTCTAGGTAATTTGCAGTCTTTTCGTTTTGTTGTGTCATAATTTATCCCTGCACGTTGAGAGTGATGGAAAGTTTGAACTCTGGTTGCCTCTTTTCCATTTCAGTTACTACGCCATATGCTGTAGGAAAGTTTTCTGTCTGCATTATGAGTTTAGGATTTTTTTCAATTTCAAGTCTGCAATTTGGGAAGATGTGCAGAGTCCGACACAGGCTAGTGTGTGACTGATGCTGTCCCCTCTAGGTACATTATGTCGTGATTCTTGCCGTTAGAAGTACTTTGTGTAACCTCAATAGCAATTCTCATTTCAACTTTTCCTCTGAACTGTCCATCCTCATTGTCTAAAAACTGCCTCCATTTCCTCTTTCCCCTCAACTTTGTTTTGACGTATCCAAGTGGAGCCGATTCACATTCCTACTTAATGCCTCAGACACTCCTAGGTCTGGATAAATTTATTTCCCTTCAAAGGAGGTCGTAAAATTATTTTCCCAGGTGGACTCAGGGATACCTAACACCAAGTTGAGCTGTTTGGTATATCTTTCCCCGTCAAGCTTTATACACCTTTTAAGGTGTACTGTGGCACATTGTGACACTGCCCACAGAATTTATCTGCTCGGTGATAAGGCGCGCGCGCGCACACGCGTACACACACACACACACGCGTACACACACACACTCACTCAACATGTGACATCAACAGCTGCGGAAATCACTTTCCTCGTATCACTGGAGATTGCTGCAAACCCAGAATGTTTCGTCTGAGAATATTTAATACGGGAGCATTACGTCAAACAGATGCTATGCATGAATTGTCTACAAGAGTCGCGAGGGCAGCCAAGTACCATATTCTCACACATGTCCCCGACTGTGTATGTCACCAGGAATCTCTAGCAGCTTCAGCATCAACTTTACCATCAGCCTCCTCCTGGTGGTTCCTGAACCTCGGGCAGCTGTAAATGCTTGACCGCAGTGGCCACCCATCTGTGGTCACAGCCACCATCTTGTGTAAATAAGGATATCTGGATATGGATTTGATCTTCAAGAACTTACTATGTGTGTGTTAAATTGTCTGTCACTGACTAGTTCATGCATCATAGTCCACATCGATTTGCCTGCCAGTGCCTGAACAGGTGAAGGCCGAGTCTTTGAGGCGAAGATAGTCTCCGTGGTGTAGTGGTAAGCCTGGCGTTCCGCGAGCGCTTTGTCATGGGTTCGTATCCTGGCCGGGAGGATTTACTGGGCGCAAATCCTTAACTGTAGCCTCTGTTTAACTCAACAGTAAAATGTGTACTTGGTTGTAACAACGATTCTTCGCGGCGGGGATCGTATTCCAGGGACATGCCCGAAACGCTACACGTACTAGTGGCTGTACAAGAATGGAAAAAACTCTTGTATATATCTCAAAAAAAAAAATACCTGACCAATCCCTGGCGTGTCCATGTAGGATATTTCCGCTATACTTACCGACTCTCCTCAGAAGAGTCGGTAAGTATAGCGGAAATATCTATTATTAAAAACTCACATCTGAACACTTTGTAGAGATTATTCTTTGTTATGCATAGCTGATATCAGTATCTTGGCTAGAACTTTTGTAAATCGTTGAAATTTGGGTAGAGAGAAATCATATTAGTGAGTCAAGTCACATTGAAAAGAAAACGTTCCACTTGAGATGGTTGAGTACCCACCCAGTTGGGTTGATATGTACCTCTTTGCAAATAGAGCAATCACACTAACGTGATTTATCAATGAGAAAATAAGGAGCCGTGCTGAGGATTCGAACCTATGCGATAGGCATTCCCAAGAACACGCCCAAGACAACCATGTCATGATAGGGTTAAAGGATTGCAGCCTTGGGTTCAACTGAACCCTCTAGGCTGCAGTGGAAACCCATGGAACCCCCGATAAATAAGTGGAATCCCAGGTTGCAATCGTTTTACCATGTAGCGGCCTGGTTGTCTGGGGCTTGTGTCTGGGAATGCCCAGGCATAGGTTGTCTGTGCGCAAGAGGGCTATTTTATGTCGCTAAATAAAGATTTTTATTGTGTGAGTTCAAACACGCATTATAATGTTAATTCTCATGAATTCAAGGTCTCGTGTCTTTATCGGAGATTTATGATTTAACAATTTAATTGACAAGATTATCCTTAATACTCCGTATTAACATATAAAAAAAATATATAATTTACTTTTCCTCACCCTTTTTTCTTCAACATTTGTATTATGTGTAGCATAATACATGATGCTCAATACTCTGGATGACTAACATCACAATTAAGTTAGGTAAGTTTGGTTGGGTTAGAGCATTAATGTACGATTCACAACGCTAGTTAAAAAGTAGAAAAACAGTGAAGCTTTCACTGAGTCACTGTTAGATGGAGGAGCTTGTAGGTAGTTGATAACGGCATCAATCGTTGGATGAAGGGTGGATTAACAGGACGATGGATTGCTGGTGGTTAATGACTCTTTAACAGGGTGCACAGAGATATTTGGTGTTAGTATCACTTAATTCACTAATGTACATACAATAAAATTATATTGGTTAGGTAAGGATAGTTAGTGATGCACAGACATTATTTACACTAAATGCTAAGAGTGGGAAGAGGCGGAACGGGGCGTGCCATTTTGTCAGCTGCTGAATGGAAGGGGAGCAGCCACGACTGTCAGCCAACGAATGGAAGGGGGAGACAGCCACGACTGTCAGCTGACGAATGGAAGGGGGAGACAGCCACAACTGTCAGCCAACGAATGGAAGGGGGAAAGCATTGACTGTCAGCTGATGAATGGAAGGGAAGACAGTCACGACTGGGTTTTGCACTTGTACGGGAAAAAATTCATTGCTAACAGTTATTTTATTTCACTCACCCCAAAACGTTCGTTCATGCTTGCACTAACCTCGACATGCATATCTACTCATTGTAAACCAGAATTTTTTCACAATCAATTTGAAATGGTCCTTGAATTAACCTTTACATTTTTATCCTTTGCAAATCCTTATTTGCTTCACTGAAACTGACAAGTTGATACTCTTTCCTAAACGTTTCTCTCGAAACTTAAGCTTAATGCTTACCGAAATTTTTAGGCTAATCCTTAATTACAGTATACAAAATTATCTACAGTACGAATCATTTTGAAACTTTTGTAATTCTCCTCCATTTTCCCTCTTGCACCTTATTCCCCAAAATGTTGCCATGAGAATTACAGTTGAAACACCATACTTCCACTACCTAACGTGCGAAACATTTAGAAAAAAACTATGAATCATATTTATATTTCTTTTTAACATCCTGAACCACTTATGCCCTAAACTATTTTATTTTGAAACCAAAAAAATCCGTTTACTAAGCTTGCAACTTTGCATGCAACACCATTGCAACGTGACTCATCGACATTTTCAATCCTTGCAATTGCTTTGCAACCCAGGACGAAAGGTATCCGTTGCATCCTCAATTCCTCTACTATAGCCCTCTGCTAGAACTATTTAATCAATGTCTGAGGCATGATATCTTACCTAACCGCTGGATACCGACCAATAATACTCATACCCAAGCCAAATTCACAAAAATTCTGACCCCATGAGAAAATCAGTAGGATCCGTGAGCAGGAGTCGAACCTATGCTCTGGGGACTACCAAGCAAACACCTTAGACAACTGTACCACGATATGGTCAAAAGAATTCCATTCTGGGAAGCTTTTTAGTACCCAGAGCAGAGGATCGAATCCTACTCGCAAGCTCCTACTCATTTTCTCATTGATAAATCACCGTCATGCGATTTTTTTTGTGCCTTCAGACACCATCTGACATCCTGTATGTGTATAATTCTTGAGAGGATTATACACGACAGGTTAACGTTTCAAATTAGCCTCCAGCTTACTGCTAACCTGCATGGCTTCTTTCCTGTAAGAAGCATTCAAGTTTGCTTTGATAAATACTTTGTTAGAAATCACCCCCTCTGGTGGAATTTATTGACCTCGAAATCGCTGTTCATACAGCAAAATTGATAAATAATCATAGACCAGTTTGCCCCTCTTGAAGTTTATGGAAGACTATTGACATAGCTCAAGGGATACTTGAATATCAGAACCGTCTCCGTCGATTTGATTACTCGTCTGAGTACAATTTCCAGTCAAGATTGAAGCACTCTGCGTAGGCAGTTCTAATCGTCTCCAAGACACTACAGCTTTGACACAGAACAGACAGCAGACTTCGACCGCATAGAGCTACAACGCTCTCCCACATAGAGCTCCGCGACTCCGGCCACTCAGCTCTCTGCTCTGCTCCAAGCTCAGTCTCAACGTCTACAACACTGCTGTATCCAGGACTACTAAATAATCTAATCTACCCAACAACGTAACATAACCGTACTTTACAGCCAGAGCTGTAACCCATTATGTACCCAGAGGTGTACCCATTGATTTGGGTACACCCTGGAGTAGAGTACTTTGCCCAACACTTTTATGTCCTAATACACAAAAACTGGTATTTTCACGCTGATAAAGCTGTCATCTGTTATGTCGACAACATTTGTTTTGTTCCAAACATCCAAACCAGATTGAAATCTCTCCTCGATTCACTCACTGCTAAAATCATTGAATTCTGTCTAACTTAATCCATCGCTCTTTCTCCCAAAATACATCCAGTGCGCCTCTAGCTTTCAAAGTTATCAACCAAACTATAGAAACATGTGGGCAGCACAAATACCTTGTAGAATGTATCAGTGACATTGTAAACGACCTACATTGTAGGCTAAAAGCCAAATCACTTGAAAAACTTGTTAATTAGAATATTAGTATAAATGTTAAATATGCTAGACTATTAAAAATGTTTGTTGATTATCATGCCCTCCACTTAGCTTCCTCGCCTCTGTTTTGAGAAAACGAAGTAATACAGAATGAAGCTATGAGGGTATTTCTTGGTGTCCCAAGAAGCACAAGAATCAACATGAGGAAAGAACTGAAGTTTCCAATTATACTAGAGAATCATCGAAGTTAGCACGTCCTTTTCCCTTCAGGTCTTGTAAGACCTTACATCTCCAGCACTGCTCTGAGACATTATTCTGAGCCGTTAGCACACCTAAGTGGTGCAACATACCAACTCTCTCCTTGTGCTGTTAATGGCCGAGTAAAATGGCTACAATCTCATGAAACTTTGCATTCCTTTTAAATGCATTATTCCTGTCTCTGATATCCCTCTTCATCTGTACACACAACTCAAGTACCCACCGAAAGGGAACTACAACTACGACAGACAACTGCCCTACAACAATCAGTACTGGTCAGAACAAACTCATTATGTCCACGAATAATGGGCTTGCCGAAAAAGTCTCCCATTCAAACTATCACTAATAGAGTAACCTCATTCATCTTTGCCAACATACAAGGACTGAAAACAAGAACAAACAACAAAGTACAGTTCATAAATGGCCTCCTCACGGAGTCAAATGCAGTATTTGGAGCTTTCACAGAAACCCATGCAGGGGAATTGTTGGACAGTGAGATCTGGATTCCAGGATATAACCTATACAGGTGTGATAGGAAAATTAGGTCACATGGAGGAGTGGGTCTGTATATTAGGGAAGACCTTGTATGCTCGGAGCTCCTAAACGTTACAAATGAGGTGGTAGAGGTACTGGGATTAAAAATAGAGAAAATAAATTTAGGGATTATTCTAATATACAAACCGCCAGATGCAACGGCTGAGGAATTCACAGAACAGATAAGCAAAATAGAGAATAGCCTTGATAATTTGGAGAACACGATACCTGATATTATCAGTCACTAACCTGATACTAGGTGACTTCAACTTGCCTAGTCTCAGGTGGAAAACAGCAAACAATAATATTATACCAGGAAATCTACCAGGACCTAACCAACCACAGATTAGAGAACTACTTAGATTCTGTGACAAATTTTCACTCAATCAGCAGATATCGGAGCCAACGAAAAATGAAAATATTCTAGATCTGGTCTTTACGAACAATGAAGACATTATCAGAGACATTACGATATCAGATACCACATACTCAGATCACAAACTCATTGAAGTGCAAACGACCATCAATACTCTGAATAGACCTACAACGTTGATAAAGCGAGAGGGGCTATTCAGTAAATTCAATTTTAATAATAAAAAGGATAGACTGGGAGATAATAAACAGGGAACTTACAAACATTCCATGGGGAACTGTTCTAAGTAATACAAGTCCTACAGAAGGAATAGAAACCTGACTTCAGAAGCGTATCAAGTCTGTCTGAAACATGTTCCTTTGAGGAAAGCCAGAAAGAGATCTAACGTAGAAAGAGAACGCAGACGACACTATAAACGCAGGAAAAAAATAACGGAACTGCTTGTGCAGACACGAATTTCCCGTCAAAGAAGGAATAATTTAAATAGGGAGATTGAAGAAATCGAGCGGAAATTGAAACACTCATATGAAACTGAAGAAAGGCAGTTAGAACAGAAAGCAATTCAGGAAATAAAGAAAAATCCAAAATATTTCTTCTCATATGCGAAATGAAAAGCAAAAATCACTGCCAGTATTGGACCTATTCGTACAAGTGAAGGTTCATACACGGAGGATGACAAAGAAATTAGTGAAATCCTAAAAAAGCAGTATGAGGACATGTTTAGCACTCCAATAAACAACATGAAGGTGGAAGATCCAGACAATTTCTTTATGCGGGATATTCAAACCCCTGTAAATATAACTGATATAAACACGAGCGCACTAAATTTTGATAAAGAAATTGAAAACATGCCCATGCACTCGGCCCCAGGTCCAGACTCATGGAATTCAATATTTATAAAGAAATGCAAAGTGCCGGTAGCACAAGCACTCAGTATAGTGTGGAGGAAGAGCTTGGGCACGGGGGAGATACCAGATGCACTTAAAGTAGCAAACATAGCCCCTCTACACAAGGGAGGGAGCAAAAAAAATTGGCAAAAAATTATAGACCAGTTGGACTAACATCGCACATCATAAAAGTATTTGAGAGAGTGATTAGGAGTCAGGTCACCAATTTCATGGAGACCAATGACCTTCACAACCCAGGCCAACATGGATTTCGAGCGGGAAGATCGTGCCTCTCACAGCTACTTGAGCACTACGACAAAGTCACTGAGGCATTAGAAGAAAAACAGAATGCTGATGTGATATACACGGACTTCGCAAAGGCTTTCGATAAATGTGACCATGGCGTGATAGCACACAAAATGAAGTCAATGGGAATAACAGGTAAAGTAGGACGCTGGATACTCAGTTTTCTGTCAAACAGGACTCAGCGAGTAATGGTCAACCATATAAAATCTAGTCCAAGTGCAGTGAAAAGCTCTGTACCTCAGGGTACAGTCCTTGCACCGCTGCTTTTCCTTATTCTCATATCAGATATAGACAAAAATACATGTCACAGCTTCGTATCATCCTTTGCAGATGACACAAAAATCAGTATGAAAATTACCTCGGCTGAGGACATTGAAAAACTTCAAGCTGATATTAATAAAGTTTTCGACTGGGCATCAGAAAATAACATGATGTTTAACAGTGATAAATTCCAGGTACTCAGGTACGGTAAAAATGAGGACCTTAAACATAATACAGAGTACAAAACACAATCAAATGTACCCATAGTAGGAAAACAGCATGTAAAGGATTTGGGAATAATAATGTCTGACGACCTAACGCTTAAGGAGCATAACCAAGCAAATATTGCGACAGCCAGAAAAATGATAGGATGGATTACGAGAACTTTCAAATCCAGGGATCCCATCACAATGGTTGTACTCTTCAAGTCACTTGTGTTGTCCCGTCTTGAGTACTGCTCAGTACTCACTTTCCCCTTCAGAGCAGGAGAGATTGCTGAAATAGAGGGAATACAGAGAACATATACGGCACGCATAGACGCAACAAAGCACCTAAATTATTGGGATCGTCTCAAAGCCCTCCAAATGTACTCACTAGAAAGACGACGAGAGAGATATCAAATAATATACACCTGGAAGATACTGGAGGGCCAAGTACCAAATTTACACAGTAAAATAACAACGTATTGGAGCGAACGATATGGAAGAAAATGTAGAATAGAACCAGTGAAGAGCAGAGGTGCCATAGGCACAATCAGAGAACACTGTATAAACATCAGAGGTCCGCGGTTGTTCAACGTCCTCCCAGCAAGCATAAGAAATATTGCCGGAACAACCGTGGACATTTTCAAGAGGAAACTAGATTTATTCCTCCAAGGAGTGCCGGACCAACTGGGCTGTGGTGGGTATGTGGGCCTGCGGGCCACTCCAAGCAACAGCCTGGTGGACCAAACTCTCACAAGTCAAGCCTGGCCTCGGGCCGGGCTTGGGGAGTAGAAGAACTCCCAGAACCCCATCAACCAGGTAAGTACCATATACAACCGTAACTAAGAAGGTTAATTAAAATCCTGCTCTTTCCAAAGCTCTCACACTTTAAACAAGTGCCTCATCAAAATTTTGAAGATTCAACGAGACTGTTCACATCGATATTGCAGTCCAGACATCTACAGGACGGACTGCAATAGCATGCAGGTTTTACAGAAACAATATTGCCACACAGACTATCAGTGTCAGTTTAAACAACTGGCTTTCCTCTACACAAACAACTGGCTGCACTACATCTAGCTGCCAGTACATTAAAAGTAAAAGGAGGAATAATTTTGTGCTACAATGTCTGCTCTTGAAAAAAATTTCATGTACGACCGACAGTAAGATGATGATTAGGATTCGCTACTTGGAACAAAAAGTTCGAAGCAGCACCGGCTATGGTGAGCCCGTAGGAGCTTTATAATTTTTCTTTTAAATAACCTACTCACTGCACAGCATAAAGTGATTAGAATCTCTTGTATGGATACCATCTCACAAATATAACCCACAATAATGACAAACACTGCAGCCAAATTTGTGTGAAAGAAGGATGAAGGTGAATTAAAACTAGGTGTCCCAATCTCTTAAAACTTTTCTTCCTAACAATCAGGTCTAACAGAAATTACACATTTCCAAAGCCCTGAAAACACCTGTATACAAATCTGTGATTTGCTTAGATCCGAAACCTATAAATATGTTCAGCACAAAACGTCCACCACACTCACACTACTGATAATGTCAGGCCCAACCGACCTGCACAAGACGTTCTTAACATACTGAGAACCTGCACATTACCCACAATATATCAAGGCAACATTTGTCAGTAGACTCTGTAAAAGCCATCGACACACTGGTCTGACTACCAGAAAATAAAAATTATGAATGACCTTTCACTTCCGACCAAATATTTCTTTGACAACCACAACATGAAAGATTCCTCCAATACCACACTGACTACTTTGACCGTAATGCTAGAGTGCCACAAGGCTGAGTACTGGCGCTAACATTACACCACCCACTACAGAGGGAAGGAAGGGGGAGGAGTGGCGGCCCTGCTGGTATTAGCCTCTAGTTTGAAGGAGATGGGTACCCAGGGCTGCGAGGAGTTCAGAAACTATGTAACAGGCACCATGACAATGGAAGGACCAAAGATAGCAGAGCTGTGATATATAACCCTCCATTATATAACAGAACCCGGCAAGATTATGACAAACATAGCAGTACATACTATAACTGAGAGGGCAGACTTTGTCGCCTGTTAGAAATGGATCCCAACTTAATCATGGAGGCTTCAACCATGGATAGATACAAGAAGCGTATAAAGGCACACAGTGAGCTAAGCTATTGGACACTGCAACAAGAAACATTTTAAGCCAACATGTATCAGGACCCATGTGACTAAAGGTAATGATGAACCAGCCTGACTTCACCTAGAATTCACTAAACGATTCACATATGGGAAATGAATTCCGAGGCCCCATGGAAATGAGTGATCACTGTATTGAAGTTTTAATATATGGTGGAAGTAGGGATAACTTACTCATGTAAGGGACCAAAAAGCCAAAGTTTGGCATACCAAAAGGGAAATTACAAGGAAACAATTTTTAATATAAATACCATATGTAGCAAATCTCAATGATAAAGGCTGCACAGACATGAACGACTAAATCACCCATTAGAATAAGGAGATGACAATTTTGTCCTGTTATGATAGATTGGAATTTCACGACTTAAGTTGAGCAGTTGAGTATGACCAGATGCATATCAGCGTGGAATCTCCAGGAGTGCATATCCATTCGAGCACTCCTGTATCGTGTGGGCTGGGACCAAAGTCAGCCTCACTAGGTATCTATGGGCAGCCCTCGGGCTGGGATGGCCAAGGATATTGCAGGAGTCGTTGCAATTCCTTGATCTCCAGGGCTGATTATACAAGTTAGTAATTATTAAAAGAAGGCACCAAACCGGGAAGGCTATGTAGCACCATCAAACGTGCGGGATAATCAGAGGGCGTTAAATATCACCAAAGATGCCAATACGAGAAAAGAAACGCATAAGGCGAACGATATCAAAAGTATCTGTCACCAAGAATACTCTCAAGGGACAAGCGACCGCAGGGGACAGTCGGAACACATGACACACGCTCGTCCCGAAAGTCAGGACATTCAACAAGGATATGCACGACCATAAGAGAGAATGCAATTTGGACAATAAGGAGCAGGGCGGTGCTCCAAGTGACCCAGTTAAGCCAAGTTAAGTATGGCCAAGATGCAACTTCGCCAGAGCCGTTTCCCATCGCCGGTTATAGTGGTAGGAGGACGTCCACTAGGACACACAATTCTTAAGAGTACGCAGTTTGTTTCCAGTAACAGAAGACCAACAAGCCTGCCAACGGGCAAGGACGGAGGAATGGACAACCGGATAAAAATCAGAATAAGGAATACCTTTACGAGAGATGGGACAAGAGCGGACAGCTTCCCTGGTGACGCATCCGCACGCTCATTTAAAGAGACACCAACATGGCTGGGAATCCAACAAAACTCAACTGACTTAAATTTACTGTGAATAAGAAACAGCCAATGCTGGATCTCGACAACTACTGGATGAACCTGATTAAAGGACCCGAGAGCCATGAGGGCACTACGAGAGTCAACAACTACAAAAGAAGATTGACAACGAGAAAGCAGGAGACGAAGAGCATAGAGTTCCACTGTGAAGATGCTCGTCTCCGGAGGTAAGCGACACATATAAGTGCAATCAGGAAAAACAATGGAGTAGCCTACACCGTCCGCAGACTTAGACCCATCGGTGAAGACGAAACCGGAGCTGGAGTGAGAAGTGCTCAAGTTAAAGGCGTTTTAGAACCGTAGGAGGAGTAAAACCTTTAGTGATGCGGGTTAAGGATGTACAAAACTGCGAAAGGGGGATTCTCCATGGGGGCAAAGAAGGAACACGAGGAGAAATATTAGAAATACGAACTGAAAGAATCCTGTAAGCGAGATAACCGGACAGAAAGAGGGAGGTGGTGAATTGGAACAGGAAACGCAGGAGGGGTAAAACTTAAAGCACGACAGAGGCGAGAAGAAGGATGTTGCAAGGACTGCGCAAGATAGCGAAGACAGTAGCGATCACGGCGGTCCTGGAGAGATAGGAAGTCAACATACAAGCTGAGGACAGGACTCAAACGAAAGGCACCAGAACTGAGGCGCAACCCAGTATAGTGCAAAGCATCATGACGGCGAAGAGTAGAAGGAGAAGCAGACGAGTAGAAGGAGAAGACGAGTAGGAGAAGAAGACGAGTAGAAGGAGAAGAAGACGAGTAGAAGGAGAAGAAGACGAGTAGAAGGAGAAGACGAGTAGGAGAAGAAGACGAGTAGAAGGAGAAGACGACGAGTAGAAGGAGAAGAAGACGAGTAGAAGGAGAAGAAGACGAGTAGAAGGAGAAGACGACGAGTAGAAGGAGAAGAAGACGAGTAGAAGGAGAAGAAGACGAGTAGAAGGAGAAGAAGACGAGTAAGCAGTGCAACCATAATCGAGCTTGGACAGGACGAGAGAGGAATGTAAAACGAGTAGAGTGCGCCTATCTGCTCCACAAGAAGTATGGGACAATACCCGAAGGAGGGTAAGGGCCTTAGAGCATTCAACACGGACGTAAGAGATATAGGATGACAAAGACAAATGAGTGTCAAAAATGAATCCCAAAAGCTTAGCGGAATCCTTGTACACAACGGGGTGACCATAAAGCGACAAAGAAGGACGAAGAACGACACTCCTCCGAGTAAAGAAGTAAAAGTCATAGCTCAAGTCTTAGACGTAGAGAACCTGAAGCCATGATCGGTAGTCCAAGACGACACGGAATCAATCGCAAGTTGAAGCCGCCGTTGAAGGAGAGGCGAATCTCTATGTCGACAGCAAAGGGCATGATCATCGACATATAGCGCGGAGAAGACGCCTGAAGGAAGAGGAAAGAAGACCATTGAGGGCAACCAGAAAGAGTAGTCCTCATTGGGGCACACCTTCGTATTACTGAAAAGAGGCCGAGAGCGCGGTACCAAGCCTCACCCGAAAGGAACGATGAGAGGTAGTTGCGGAGAAAGAGGGAGATGACCACGAAGGCCAAAAGAATGAAGTTGGGATAGAATACGATATTGCCATGTGGTGTCGTAAGCCTTCTCCAGGTCAAAAAGGACGGCAACAACGGAGGTTTTCGCAGCAAAAGCAGTACGAATATAGACCTCCAAGTTCACCAGGACATCTGTTGTGCTGCAGCATTTGCGAAAACCAAATTGAGAAGGAGGTGGTGGTAGTGATTGTGTTCTAAGAACCACATCAGACAAACGTTAACCATACCTTCAAAGAGTTTGCAGACAACTTGTGAGGGCAATAGAACGAAAGTCCTTAGGGGATGTTCCCATAGACCCTGGTTTGCGAACAGGGAAGACAACGGCATCGAGCCAGTCCTCAGGGACCGCAACGACTCCCAGATCCGATTATACAGACTTTGTAAATACTGAGACGTGCATGGAGGGATATGGCAAAGCATCTCACAATGAATGCCATCGGAGCCCGCCATAGTTGAACCGCAGAGGGCCAGGGCAGACCGAAGTTGAGAGATTGAGAAGAGATCGTCATAGGGAAGGCGAAGATGAGTACAGAAATACAAAGGACAAGATTCAAGGACAGGTTTACGAAGAAGGAAAGATTGGGGAAGATGAAAACCAGAGCTAACAGAAGAAAAGTGGGATCCCAGATCGGTAGCAACCTACAACGGGTCCGCCACAAGAGTACCACGGAGGTGAAGGACCGGTGAGACATCGGGAACGGACTTACCCGCTATCTTGCAGATACGCTTCCAGATCTACTGCAGAGGAGTTTCGGACGTCATGGTGGAGACCTAAGTCTCCCAACATTCACGTTTAGCCTTACAGATGGTTCTACGGGCCACCGCACTCGTCTTCCGAAATAAAAGAAAAGAATCGGCTGTCTGCTGGAGGCGGTGTCTCTTGCATGCTGCACGCTTACAGTGGACAACCCGAGCACAGTCGGTATTCCACCAGGGAACCCACTTCCGTGGGCCCCGAGACGAAGAGCAAGGAATAGAGTGGAGGGCAGCGTCGAAGACAGTGTCATGAAAAAGGAGGAGAGAGGGGGAGGGAGAGACGGGGAGGGAGAGACGGGGAGGGAGAGAGAGGCAGAAGATAGAGGTCAGAAAGAGCAGCCCTGAGGGTAAATAGGTTCTAGTCTGACTTGGCTAACTGCCACCTAGGGAAGGAGAGTGGAGGGTAAAAAGAGAAAAAGGTAACAAGTATGGGGAAATGGTCATTGCCATTGAGGTCATCAAGAACCTGCCACGTGAAATCTAAGTAAAGAGAAGACGAGCAAAGAAAAAGATCAAGACAGGAAAAGGTGCGAGTCCGAGAGTACAAATGCGTGGGCTCACCGGAATTCAGAAGAGACAGGGAAGAAGAGGATGAACAGCTCAAGAAGGCTACCCCGGTGGTGTTCGTCAGAGCATCACCCCAAAGGGAATGTCGACAATTGAAATCGCCTAGCAGGAGCACAGGTTCCAATAAGAAATCCAGGTCGTGTTTCAGAGCGGGAAGAGAAAGCAGGACACTCAGAGGGGAGATAAATGGAACAAACGGAGTACCATTTCCTCAAAAATACGAGCAGCAGAACAATGGAGAGGCGAAGGAAATAATAAGGGGACAAAGGGAACATCAGAGACATCAAGAGAGCAGAAGAGTTAGGAGCCCCAGCAACAGCAGGATGGGGGGGGGGGGGGGGAGGAAGAGAAAGGAATAACCACGAAAGCGACCAGGACGAGCACCAAGCATCGGCTCCTGAAGACAGACACAAAGGGGGCGAAAACCGTGAAATCAGAAGCTAGAGTTCAAGGAAATTGGCGTAATAACTACGAACGTTCCATTGAAGAATAGGTATCGACGAGAAGAGGAAGGACAACAACAGAGAACAACGAAGAAACAAAGACGAAAAGGGAACACAGCACGTTAAAGAAGCGCAGGATCAGGGTCAGGGTCAGCGAAGTCTGGATTAGGGGGCATGGGTAAACCGAGTAAAGAAGGAGTGAAGGCAGCTAGAGGACCGACAGGGGTGGACGAATAGGGTCCGGGGGAGGAAGAGGGGGGGGGGGATAACCGAAGGTCAAGGGCAGCAGCAGGAGGTTCAGAAACCAGGGGATACTCCTCAGCAAGGGCACTAACTGAGAGGGGTAGCAGGGGAAAAAAGAGACGTCTATAGCAGGAACAGGGGGCGTAACCACCGAAACGGGAGGAGACGGAGAGAGTCAGTCAGAAGTAGGGGGCGAGGAAGAAAGCAAAGCCTTTTTACCAGCCGGGGAGGAGGAAGGAGAGGAGCCAGGCTAACGCTTCCGACTCAAAGAGATGGGTGTCCCAGCAACTACGTACTGAGCAACGGATTCCAATGTATCAACAGGTGAAGCAGAACGAGAACATACACGACGACCGTTGGGAGAGCGATGGACATCAGTCTGTACTGACAGGCGGCGTGGAGAGCCAATAGACAGAAGGATGGGAAGGAGGATCGGAGGGAGACGAGGAAGAAGACACAGGAGATATGACAGACCGGGCAGAAAGAAGGGGAACCCCAGACAGTGGACCAGGAGGGGGACCCTTCGGGACAGAACTCAAAGGAACCCCAGACAGTGGACCAGGAGGGGGACCCTTCGGGACAGAACTCAAAGGAACAGAGGACGGGGCGGTGAGCATATCAGAGTTCAACGCCTGGATACGGTTTTGAGTATGAGAAAGGTGGGAAGGACGAGGAGAGAAAGAGTGCAACACGCGAGCATAAGAGACGTTAGCATAAGGTGGGAGCCAGCGAACTTGACGCTTCACGTCAGGAAAAGACAAACGCTCCAGGTACTTCAAGTTGAGGACGGCTGCCTCAAGCTTGTAATGTATACACGCACGAGAGAAGGTAGGGAGGGCCTCACCGCAATTGAGGCAGCGAGCCTTGGGAGAAGTGCACTCCGACTTAGAGTGACCCTCGCCCCCCACACAAAGGACAGAGACGGTTCCAGAGCAGCGGAAGGCACCATGCCTAAACCTCCAGCACTTATTACAGAGCCGAGGAGAGGGAATGTGCCCCTGGACGGAGCATCTGGCACCAGCAAGAATGACAGAGGGTGGAAGGGTCCTATCATCAAAGGTAATCTTCACAACCCGAAGGGGTTGACGGCGACGACCACGAGGGGGACGAGAAAACGAGTCTACTTGGAGGACAGAATGGCCATGGGCATCGAGGATGTGACGAATATCTTCGTGACAGTCCTAGAGTTTCCGAACACTGGTAGCAACATGGGGTAGGAGGAGAATAGTGTCAATACTGGCATTCAACAGAGCGTTCTTGGAGACCCGAACAGGGGTCTCGCCAAGGCAGGATAAGGCGGCCAAGCTTGAGGCTGCATCCTGAGAAAGAGCAGCAACAACACGTGTACCGAGACAGTGGGATGAAAAGTAACAGAGGCATCTACGGAATCAACAAGGTGCCTATGGAGGGAGAAATCATCAGGAGGCGAAGAATCAAGAGAGAGGAGATCAAAGTATTTGGCCCATGAAGCGGGACCAAACAAGGCTTGATACGCATCAGTATGGGAAGGAAACGAGTGAGTGCGGCCGTGTCAGGGATGGTGTTGAGAACTCCTAGAGAGGGGTTAAAAGGCACAGGAGTCACAACTAGAGACCGAGCCGTGCCAAGGGACGAGGTGGTCAACACTGGGGGCTTGGGGCTCGACCCAACCACAGAGGGAGGGGAGCCGAGGGGAGTAGTCAGAAAGGTCAAAGGAGGAGCAAGGTCGGGGCTCAATGCCCGGGCGGGCTACAGAGCCAAGTCTTCCAACACGGTCCGCCTCGAGGGCTTGGTCGCTCATCCCACGAGCCTGAGAAGGTAAAAGAGGAACAGAATTCGACATAAGTACGAAAAGAAAAACATTCATTCACAGATGTGCCCCCATACTCACCATGAAGCCACAATTAGAGGCAGGACACCCAACAAGAAGCTATCGCCGATAATGTCTGGGCCCCCTAGGGGTGCGTCGTGAGTATACACCCCACAAACGCCACTTTAAGAACCGTCAGTCCGTCGAGATCGGGTTCAGTGCCGAAACGAGGATTGACAATAAAAGGTTCCCCTCGCTCTCGACGTTGGGTACTACAGTTCTATGGGTGCAAAAGTATGCCTCCACAAGCACCCGGGTGTCAAAATGGAACAAGTCCAAATGAATAACCAAAACAAGCAAAAAGTCGGCAGGAAACTATAAGCAGATAGGAGAAGAGGGAGGAGAAAAACGAAACATAAGAAAAAGGAAAAGCGATCCAGCACAATTGGAGAAGACAGCAGCAGGAGCAAAAGGCCACAAAAGAACAGAGGACTGTCCCATGGAACATCACACTCTGGCAGGCGACCACCAAACCCCCTCACGGTGCCAACGGGCCGGATGGGCAGGGGGACTGATTATACAAGTCATCAGTGGAACTCAGTTTTTCCAGTCTTAGAGACAGAACTTGGAGGGTTAGTTTTGTGCTCCCAGTCCAGAAGGGTTCACTTACATGTTAAGGTAGGTCTCATAAGCTCACTTAGTACTTTTCCATGACATGAAACAAAGATTACTTGTGTATGGAATTGTCAATGGTTCAGGCATTTGTCTTTCTACTATTTGTCTATTCGTTCACAGGATCATTGGACAAAGGGAAACTAGACCAAATGGACTTTTTCAGACAGGGTCAACCCGGCCAGTACCGTGCAGCAAGCAACGAACTGTTAGATCCTCTCAACGGCATCCACATAGAGAAAACCTGAAGTCTGGGAGTCTCTTCTAACCTTTTCTTTATGTGATAATGATAGAACTAGTATTCCAAGCAGACCTAGATAAATAATTGATTGACTAAGAATTTTAAGGAGTACCCAGGCCGTACTCCTGACTTTTACAGAAGGCTTACAGAACCATATTTTTACGTCTAGTAGAAGACGCTAGATTGGATGAAGAAGTTTTAGAGCAATATCCTGATGAGGCTGAGGTTGTTGCTAAACTTAAAATGCAGGAATTTGATTTGCAGTTCAAGCAGATTGAGCTTGAGAAAATTAAGAGTGTAGAAGAGACTAAGCAGAGAGAAGCAGAGTTAGAGTTCGCTAAACACAATAAAGAAGAAGAAACTAAGCAGCTATTAATTAAACAACAAATGGCTGAGGTGCAGATTAAGCTAGAAGATAAGAAGCTAGAAGCTGCAGCCGCCGCTGCTAGTCAGCATTCAATTGGGACCTTCGGGTAGTTCGCCAATTAGTGGACTTCTTCTCCCTAAGGTTTTAGAGTTGCCCCAATTTAACGAGAAGGACCCAGAGCTATTTTTTCTGCACTTTACCAAAGTCGCTACTAGTTTGAAATGGCCGGAAGATTCTTGGGTGACTATGATGCAAGGTCAGTTGCGAGTGAGAGCGCAGGAGATTTTTTCTGCCCTCCCTTTTGAGGATAGTTTGTACTACTCTACTGTAAAGAAACCGATTTTGCAAGCATATAAACTAAATGCAGAAGCCTTAAGACAAGAGGTTATGGGTCTTAAACGTACACCTGATCAGACTTACCGATTATGCTCGATTAAAAGAGTCATACTTTGACAGGTGGTTAAATAATAAGAATTCTCTTCATTTTGAGTCCATTAAACAGCTCATATTAATAGAGGAACTCTTGTCTAGTTTGCCTGAGAAGTTGACCGTGGCACTAGCCACAGGTAAACGTGAATACAAAGATGTTCATGACCTAGCTATGTTGGCAGATGAGCATGAGACCATTCATAGGATCTCTTATAGTAACCATCATATGGCACCTAAAAGTTTCACTTCTAGACAAAATACTTTTAGGAAATCAGGGAGTAGTCATTATAATGCTAAGTCAGCTCTTATAGCCAAGGCAGACCAGGCATCTGGTAAATCTATGGTAACTCTTAACCCAAATAGAGCCACCACAGAGTCGAAAAGTTCGACTGGTATAAACCCATGTACATTTTGTCATAGAAAAGGACATGTTCTCCGTAATTGCTTTAGATTACACCCAGAATTACGTCCAAATGCCTCTATTGTGAGTAAACGAAGGCAGGGTCATCATTCGGAAACTTTTGATTATGGGCAAGCCATCATAGCTCGCTGGTTTTAACCCTTTTATGATATATGCACAAATGGTAAGAGTTGAAAATGAGTGGGTACCTGTAGTGCTCTTCAGGGATACTGGTGCATTGCTAACTTTGATAACTTCTCGTATGTTGTCCTAGCTCAAGAAGATATACCTGGACGAAGTTATGCTTATTCAGGGTATAGCAGGGGTTGTGCAACATGTGCCTCTTGTGCAAGTATATATTTCATCCTCCTATACTAGTGGTCTATGTACTGTAGATATGAGAGATACCTTGCCCATACCTGGGGGGTAGATATAAATCAAGGTAATGACATTGCAGGCACCTTAATGAATAGTCATCTTCCCATTATGATGAGTGATCCAAGAAAAGTTCTCAGAGACGAGGGAGATTTCTCCAGTTGTGTATCCCACCTACGCTGTCACCTGATCTAAAGCTGCTAAGTGTCAGAGTGATGTTTCCAAATCTACAACCGGAGGGATGGCTGGAAAACCTCCAACGAAAGAACCGGACTTCGACTTAGCAGATACGATTATGGCGAATTTGGATGAGGTTAGTGTAGTTAAGGATGTTGTGCCAAGTGATGAAGTTGTACCTTCTGTGACTACAGATGCCCCTATTTCTACTGTTAAACCCCACACATTAGCTCAACTCAGAAAGTGATCCTAGTTTACGAGCATTTTTTCCGAAGCTGTTCCAGAGGAAGAGGCTCTGACGGTGAATGTTGGTAATTTCTTCCTTAATAAAATATTGCTCAGACAATGGAAGTCGAAGTTATCTCCCTCTTCAGACGACTGTGATAAGGTTACCCAGCTCGTAGTTCCAAAGGAATATAGAGAACAATTCCTCACAGCCGCTCACGACGATCCCTTAAGCGGACATCAAGGGATAAGTCGCATGTTGTACCAGGTAACGAAATTCTTTTACTGGCCCAGTCTGAAGAAAGACATTTCCAGATATTGTAGACAGTGTGAAACCTGTTTAGTGATTGGAAAGCCCAACCAAGTTGTTCCAAAAGTGCCCTTATATCCAATTGTCGTTCCACGTGAACCGTTCTCACACATCGTGCTAGATTGTGTCGTACCTTTAAGTCGGACTAAGTCATGTCTACATTATCCCACCGTTGTGTGCTACAACCAGCTTCGTTGAAGCTTATCCTGTACGTAATATCAGAGCTAAGACAGTCATCCATCATCTAGTCAAATTTTTTACCTTGTTCGGACTCCCTCGTGGTATACAGTCCGACAACGGTACTAACTTTCGTTCGGCAGAGTTCTAACAATTTTGTGAGAAATTCCACGTCGAACATAGGTTATCCATAATGTATCACCCATAGAATCAAGGTGTTCTCTGAAGATTTTATCAGACCATGAAGCAGATGTTGCAGACTGTTGGCGAAGACTCCTGTCGACATTGGGACGAAGACTTACCCTTTATTTTATTCGCAGCTCGTAATGGCTTGCAACATTCTTTGGGATGTTCTCCGTTCCAGTTATTGCTTGGACATCAAGTGAGAGGCCCACTACAGTTGCTGCAGGAGAGAATGATGGAAATGTTTCTCGTCATGAGGGAAGTCTGATGTTGAGTGACATTCATTCCAAGCTAAAGAAATACCAAGCCGTGGAATCTGAGCATCTGCAGACCTCGCAGCATAAGATGAAACACCATGATCAGAAATTTCGGGTGCAGTTGCGACATTTTAAACCAGGTGATCTTGTTCTTGTTTTAAAAACTAGACAGGAGGCTGCCGTTGAGCATCAATTTGATGGTTCATTTGAAGTTTTGTGTAAACGATCAGGCTTAACTTATAAAGTCTAAAGTCTGCATGACAATTCCAAGATTCTAGTCGTACACATAAATCGCTTGAAGGCATTTAAAGGCTCCAGGCCACTGACATGTGTGGTGCAGGACACAGTCACCCCCCTGAGAACCATATATCTGTAGACATACCAAATCCTACATTTTTTCATTCTAGCTTTGAGGTGATGTTGAGACATTTGGACTAGGAGAAACAGGAAGAAATGAGGAACTTATAAGCCAGTAAGAAAATTTGTTCGGAGACGTGTCTACCCAAACCTATGTATTAAGCCACGATATAAGGCTAACCGACACTATCCAGATTCGTATGCATCCATATCGTTTATCACCAGAAAAAAAATAGATATTAGGAAGGAAGTAGAGTTCCTTCTTGAGCATGGACTGGTAAAGCCTAACCAGAGTTCTGTGTGTTCCCCCTTGCTTACTAGTCCCTAAACCAGGCGGGATGTGGGGCCTTTGTATGGATTACAGACAGTTAAATAAGAAAACTGTAGTTGATTCAATTACCTTTGTTCGAGAATTGTATCGACCAGATTGGTCAATATAAACCCTTTGATATTTCTGGATAAGATGATGGTGCACTCAGAAAATTTTAAGGTGGTCATTGTATGTATGTACAATGTAATTGTATGTTCTGGTTGACGTCTTATCCAGATATTTTTGCATTTGCAGGAAACCCTGCATTTGAAAAATCCACCATAAAATTTCCTACTTTAATTTGTGTATATATTGTAATTGTTAAATTACCAATACCTTAGTGCTTTTGTATACTGTGCTATTGAGGCAGTAGTTGGTATATGCACTACATGGGGTGCAGCACATACATGTGTTATGGTTTTCTTGTAACACATACCTATGTTCATAAATTTCTTTTGCGGTCAATGGCAAGAGAATGTAATCATCTCATGCAACGGTGGGATATTTATTTGCTGTCCGTGGCAGGAGAATGTGTACACCTCGTGTCTCGTTGTACCCACTTTCTTGCGATGGAGGGATGTTATGACCCCACATAACCCATGTAAATATTGGTGTTAGTGTATGTGAAGGTCATAAGCTCAGTCACTTATTTTTGTTTAGCTTACTCTTGTAGAAATATTATTGTATAAAATAACATAAGATTCATACACACACATACTGAAGGTATGTATATACGGTGAATAGGTCAATCAGTGACCACGTAACTCCAGGGACTCCTCCGTTATCTCCATCTCCCCACTGTCCTTTGGTAAACTTCTCCAGCTGGTATATAAAAAATGATTTCCCTATATGTTCACACACATTCACGTATATGCTTAAGTACCTTGAGGTTTTGTATGTATGTATGTGTGTGTATATATTATATATATATTATATATATATATATATTATATATATATATATATATATATATATATATATATATATATATATATATATATATATATATATATATATATATATATATATATATATATGTCGTACCTAATAGCCAGAACGCACTTCTCAGCCTACTATTCAAGGCCCGATTTGCCTAATAAGCCAAGTTTTCATGAATTAATGTTTTTTCGTCTACCTAACCTACCTAACCTAACCTAACCTAGCTTTTTTTGGCTACCTAACCTAACCTTACCTATAAATATAGGTTAGGTTAGGTTAGGTAGGGTTGGTTAGGTTCGGTCATATATCTACGTTAATTTTAACTCCAATAAAAAAAATTGACCTCATACATAGAGAAAAGGGTTGCTTTATCATTTCATAAGAAAAAAATTATAGTAAATATATTAATTCAGGAAAACTTGGCTTATTAGGCAAATCGGGCCTTGAATAGTAGGCTGAGAAGTGAGTTCTGGCTACTAGGTACGACATATATATATATATATATATATATATATATATATATATATATATATATATATATATATATATGTCGTACCTAATAGCCAGAACGCACTTCTCAGCCTACTATGCAAGGCCCGATTTGCCTAATAAGCCAAGTTTTCATGAATTAATTGTTTTTCGTCTACCTAACCTACCTAACCTAACCTAACCTAACTTTTTCGGCTACCTAACCTAACCTAACCTATAAAGATAGGTTAGGTTAGGTTAGGTAGGGTTGGTTAGGTTCGGTCATATATCTACGTTAATTTTAACTCCAATAAAAAAAATTGACCTCATACATAATGAAATGGGTAGCTTTATCATTTCATAAGAAAAAAATTAGAGAAAATATATTAATTCAGGGAAACTTGGCTTATTAGGCAAATCGGGCCTTGCATAGTAGGCTGAGAAGTGAGTTCTGGCTACTAGGTACGACATATATATATATATATATATATATATATATATATATATATATATATATATATATATATATATGTCGTACCTAGTAGCCAGAACTCACTTCTCAGCCTACTATGCAAGGCCCGATTTGCCTAATAAGCCAAGTTTTCCTGAATTAATATATTTTCTCTAATTTTTTTCTTATGAAATGATAAAGCTACCCATTTCATTATGTATGAGGTCAATTGTTTTTTATTGGAGATAAAATTAAAGTAGATATATGACCGAACCTAACCAACCCTACCTAACCTAACCTAACCTATCTTTATAGGTTAGGTTAGGTTAGGTAGCCGAAAAAGTTAGGTTAGGTTAGGTTAGGTAGGTTAGGTCGTCGAAAAACAATTAATTCATGAAAACTTGGCTTATTAGGCAAATCAGGCCTTGCATAGTAGGCTGAGAAGTGAGTTCTGGCTACTAGGTACGACATATATATATATATATATATATATATATATATATGTCGTACCTAGTAGCCAGAACTCACTTTTTGGCCTACTATTCAAGGCCCGATTTGCCTAATAAGCCAAGTTTTCCTGAATTAATATATTTTTTCTAATTTTTTTCTTATGAAATGATAAAGCTACCCATTTCATTATGTATGAGGTCACTTTTTTTTTATTGGAGTTAAAATTAACGTAGATATATGACCGAACCTAACCAACCCTACCTAACCTAACCTAACCTATCTTTATAGGTTAGGTTTGGTTAGGTAGCCGAAAAAGTTAGGTTAGGTTAGGTTAGGTAGGTTAGGTAGTCGAAAAACAATTAATTCATGAAAACTTGGCTTATTAGGCAAATCGGGCCTTGCATAGTAGGCTGAGAAGTGAGTTCTGGCTACTAGGTACGACATATATATATATATATATATATAATATATATATATATATATATATATATATATATATATATATATATATATATATATATATATATATATATATATATATATATATATATATATATTATATAATATTATGTATAGCTGTATGGACTTCTTGTAAATATGCCCACTCTGTTATTCTGTAATTCGTGGAACGAAGAGTGGAGTGACTTGCCATGTTGGCAACAGTCATTCTCGGCCGTCCAGGCCATTGGCAAGTCACTACTCCCCTGATTTCCCTGAGAGGAAGACTTCATACGTCTAAGTCCTTTGGTTGTATAGTAAATTATCGTATAATGTGCATTTATTTCTTACTGTTGAGTTTCCGAGAGTAATGCTATGTAAATGGATCATGCTAACCGAGTTATCAGTAGGTTAGATGGTAGGTGATTGTTGGTACTTATGGATTATAGAGTATTGTTATTGTGTTACAGAATATGACCGATTCCTTTGCCTACCTGTGTCATCCTTCCCAACTGTTATGAAGAATAGTGTACCACTGCGTCGGGATGGAGCCTGGTGTCAGCTATGCCTACGTATTAGCCGTTACCGATATGATAGCTGATTCAATATTGATTTGTTACCGAGTTAACTGATGTGTAGGTTAACTGATTTGATAGTTGACTGAGTATGACATTAAATTGATAGCCGATTGACAGTCTAGTCGAGTGACAACTGATTTACGTGATTAGTTCAGCCAGTCAAGATCAGAAGGGAAAGCGGGACATTTGGGGGGAGATAAATGGAACAGACTGTATACCATTTAATCACAAAAACACGGGCGGCAGAACAATGATAGGGATGGAATCAGTGGGGGGACGAAGGGAATATCAGTACGAATGAAGAGAGCAGTAGAGGTATGGGCCCCAGCCAGAGCTTGGAGGGGGGGGGGGGGAGAAAAAGTAATAACCACGAAAGTGACTAGGACGAGCACCAAACATCGTCTCCTGGAGACATAACACAAAGTAGTGAAAATTGTGTAATCAAAGTTGGAGTTCATGGAAGTTGGCATAAAATCCACGAATATTCCATTGAAGAACAGACATTATCAAAAAGCGAAAGGACAACAAAAGAGAACAATAAAGAAACGAAGGTAAAGAAGAACACAGTATAATAAATAAGCTAAGGATCAGGATCAGCAAAATCAGGGTTAGGGGGCATGGGTAAACTGAGTAAGAATGGAGTGAAGGGAACAGGAGGACAGACCAGAGGCGGACGGGTAGGATCCGGAGGACGACACAACCGAGAGGGGTGGTCAAGCACAGCAGGAGAAGGGGGGAGGGGAAGCAGAAACCAGGGAGCTCACCTCAGCAAGGGCAACAACCGAGAGAGAATCAGGGGCTAAAGAAACCTCAATAGCTGGGACAGGGGCCCGACCACCAAAATGAAAGGGGACGGAGCAGGAGTGTCACAGGTGGGGGACGAGGAAGAAAGCGATGCCTTCTTACCCTCCGGGAAGGATGAAGTAGAGAAGCCAGGCTTACGTTTTTGACTCAAAGAGACAGTTGTTCCAGCAACAATGTACTGGGCGATAGACGCTATTGTCTCGACAGGAGAAGATAAACGGGAGTGAACAACATGAAGATTGCTGGGAGGGTGATAGAAATCAGCCTGGACAGACAGGTGGCGTGGAGGGCCAAGAGACCAGGACGAGGGATGGGAAGAAAAATTGCGAACAGAAGGGAAAGAAGACACAGGAGACATGGCAGACTGGGCAGGAAGAGGTTCTCCAGATGGAGAACCAGGAAGGGGGGGGGGGGTCCCATCGTGACAGAACGTAAAAGAACAGGGGTGGAGGTGGTGGTCATGTCCGGGTCTAAGACCTGGAAACGGTTGTGAGACCGAGTAAGGAGGGAAGGACGAGGAGAGGTAGAACGCAACACGAGAGCGTGAGATATGCCAACAAAAAGGGCGAGACGGCGAACTTGGTGTCTCGCTTGCTTCAGGAAAAGTCAGACAATCCCGGTGTTTCAAGTTGAGGACGGATTTCTCATGTTTGTAGTGTATACATGAGCAGGAGAAGGTAGGGGGGACTCACCGCAATTGAGGCAGCGAGCCTGGGAAGAATTGCACTGACTTAGAGTGACCATCGTCCCCACACATGGGGCATAGGTACACAGTACTTGTGCCTTTGAGGACACCATGCCCGAACTTCCAGCACTTATTGCAAAGTCTAGGAGAGGGAATGTACTCCTGAATGGAGCATCTGGCACCAGCAAGAATTATAGAGTGCGGAAGGGTCCTACTATCAAAGGTGATTTTCACAACTTGAAGGGGCTGACGGCGACGACCACGAGGGGGTTGAGTGAACGTGTCCACCTGGAGGACAGAATGGCCTTTGGCTTCGAGGATATGTTTAATATCCTCATTACAGACATTTAGGTCCCTATCACCAGTTGCAACATGGTGTGGGAGGAGAACAGTGCCAAAACTGGCATTTAACTAAGCATTTTTTTTACCCGAACAGGGGTCTCCCTAATGCAGTACATTGTGGCTAAACGGGTAGCTGCATCCTGAGATGGAGCAGCGACGACACGTGTACCAAAACGGGTGGGGTTGAAAGTAACAGAGGCATCTACTAAATCAACAAGGTGCCTGTGAAAGGACAAATCGTCAGGAGGTGTCGAATCCAGATGGTGGAAATCAAAGTATTTAGCCCATGTAGCGGGATCAAACAAGGCGTGGTACGTATTAGTATGGGAAAGTATCGTGCAAGTGCGGTCATGGCGGGGACGGCGTTGAGAACCCCCAGAGAGGGCGTTGAGAACCCCCAGAGAGGGGGTTAAAAGGCACAGTAGTCACAATAAGAGATGGAACCGTGACAGGGGACGAGGTGGTAACCACTGGGGACTTGGAACTCGACCCTACCACAGTGGAGGGAGGGGAGCGGGTTCGGAGTAGTCTGGTCTGGGCCCAATGTAGCAGGGGCTACAGAGCCCGGTCTTCCATCGCAGTCCGACTCAGGGGCTTGTCGCCTACCCCATGAGCCTGAGTAAGAGAAGCCGTGTCTGTATCCATATATCATGTATTGTAAAAGGTCTGGGGCCTGGAACCAAGGGATACCACCTACGAGGGCAGCCAGGAAGGCCGAGCGCGGGCCAGTGCAGGAAGGGATGCTTTGTTCCCAGGGGTGCTCCCCCTTTTAAACAGTAGAGTCCTATTGCTTCGTCCATTCTCCTACACTTGTGCAAAGATCTCATTCTCCCTTTCACCCTAGCCTGGACACCCAGCCACCCACTTAGGGCAGCCACTCACGGGCGATCCCTCCAGTGTGTGGGCCGTTGACGCACAAGACCCCCTACGTTTGTGTTCATTCACACGTACAACTCCCAAAGAGGGACAGGAAAGGGGACCCTCACCGGTCCCAGAGAGGTGTACGTGAACCCCCTCACCACGTCAAAGAAACACAATGGAGGGGGTCAGCCAAAACAAACAAAAAGCTCTAACGAATTCAAACCCAAGATCTGATGTGCATCTACAACACCCGATGAGACGACTTCGTCACGAGTGTGATCCTCCACCTCATGGTAAACACACGACCCATAAACATATATACTGGAAGAACCTAGCCAACAGACACTCACTTAGGGTATCTACATACCATGAACACCACACCACATTCCTCACCTACACAATACAGACCACAACACCGACAACCTCTCTATCATCCCGCAACAACCTCCACCCTATTGTATACATAAATAACTGTACAGCCTGCCCGCTGAGCGCAGCTCCTCCTACACACAGTTGCCCAGTAGGCTCAGGAATCTGTACACCAGTTGATTGACAGTTGAGAGACGGGACCATGCAGAGCCAAAGCTCAACCCCCGCAAGCACAATTAGGTAAGCACACACACACACGCTGGTTGGGACTTCCGATGCTGTTGGGACTTTCCTTGATGCATGGGTGAACTTGTTTGGTGAAGAATGTATACCATAATTCAAGGCCTGCATTTGGGTTAAGCCCTGGCACTATTCCCTCTCACATGCGAACTCTTTGGCCTACCCTTTCCTCTGGCCCAACTTCCCACTCGCCCAAATGGGCACTTTACCTGTACACTTACTTACATACAAACACTCGTATATACATAATATGCACTATAATATTTTATATAATACCATCTACTAACTCACACACAATTACTTTATCCAGCTTCTCAACAACTGGGCATGATCAACAACCGGTCTGGAAACTGCGTACAATCACCACTAGCTGACACTAGGCTCTATCCTGGCACAGTGGGACACTAGTGCCTATTATGCTGCTAATACCAAAAAAGGGTGGTGGTGTCACAACCAGTAACATATGAGGTATGAGGAAACGATATCAAATACAGCACCTTGGCATTACTTAATTTAAGTTCCTCAGAATAAATCACCTCACTAAGACATGTAAGAAAACCTACTACCTGGTATAAATGATGCACAACGGTAGAAAAAATCCACGGCAATCCTTTACAGAAACATGCCTAACATCCTAGCAGTCAAATAACACAAATAGGTCACAATCCCCAGACCGTAACGCCACAGATGCGCTCGCCTCAGATGATCAGAGAGTAGTGCCGCCTTTAGCCAAGCTAGCCGAGACGCAATATTGTATCCAACCTCGGTGAGTCTACTGACTCATCATTCAAATCCCAAGCTCATATTCAGACCTATCAAGAACATTAACTATCATAATTTAATATATAACTAAATTAAGATTATAATACACAGCCTTACATAATAATGCATATCAAGAATTCAGTACATTAAAGAGTTTATCAAGATATAAAATTAGGTGCACAAAGAATTCGTATTGGTAAGACATGATAACATTGGCACGAGTCGGCACTCAACAGGGGGGGGGGGAGTGGGGTTAAGGGAGGAATTTCAATACTTCGGCCAGTCGTTAATACATATGTATACAATAATATATATATACAACATGTGTATCAAAAGTTTATCTAGGTTGTATACCTATCACAGTGCCATAACTTCATTTAATGACATGACAAGGACTGTGGGAACCGACCTGTGAGATTTATATTTATTTAATTTATATGAATTTATATTTACGTTAATTTATATACTTCGATAGCAATTTGTATAATGATAAGTGGACTGTATTTCTGCAATAATCTCATAATCTCATAAATCGATCCTCTACACATTAGGAGGGGGTTATTAAATTAATATATATGCAGCCAATCAAACTACAGAATTAACTACATACATTGAAGAGGTTCCTTATCTTATAGTACAGCAGGTTAGTCCACCAGGTATAACTAGGGTGTAGACACCAAATTATCCTCTTTGAGGTAGCTTCCATCACCCAGTAACTGGTGCACAAAATCTTGCTTCCTCGTCTTGACCTGTTAAAAGGGCGCTAGCTGTAAAGCCAGATACTATATATGACAAGCTATATCAGAGAAAACACTATACATGGAACAATAAAGACCTGGCTTAATTACCTTTAGTTTGAGGCGATTTCGTGATCTAACCGGGTCACCCTATATCCTGACATTAATGGCCATAAATGAATGATAAACGGGTTTCGGATAGACACTTAACTTGAATTTGTAGACAGCGTGTTGATAATGGTACACTTTTAGTTTCCATAACATTACGTCCAAGTAAAATTAACAGGAGCCGTATTTGCTCCTGTGAGCCTCTGGTCTAGTATCAACAATGGCAATGTCTAACACTCCATTCTACTGACGCCTGGCCGACATTGTCCAGATATGATAGGAGCCAAATTTGCTCCACACGTCTCGGAGGTGACACAACAATGGCTGCCCTCCTTCCTCCCTCTGACGCCTAGCTTACATTGTCCAGATTTCAGAAAGTGATAGAAGGGTCACATTTACTCTACTTTAATATTGATAATTAAGTTAATTTATATGAGATGTTTTTATGATGGTAAAGTCCAAAGACTAATGTATTTAAGAATAATTCCCACCATAATAGGTGGTGAATTATAATAGTATGTGGTGATGATATCCCGTTTTCTTTAAACGGTAATTCCACTACAAGTTACATTTTCTATGGGTTAACTTCCTTATACAACAGCAATTATCTGTATGATATATTAAATGGTGTCGGATTTTCCGACAAGGACAATGCAAGGAACAACAATGGAATGGAAATTACACAGTATATGAATAATATATTCGAGACCTGAATGTATACGTTCTCCATCCATATAATATTACCTATATAGCATTTATGTAGCATTACATACAATAAGCATACAAGGAGATTTTTCAAGCTACATGACCTTAGGCTTCTGCTACACACTGGACTTAACATATATCCACAATTACATGGCATACAACTTTGATATAGAAATATAATTTAGTAGGTTATATGTGCCACACATTGGCAATACACGAATTAACAATAATAGACTGTCAAAGAAGATTTCCTAATAATTACAATATTCGTGATACTAGGCTAATCAGCCAAGATATCACTATATAGTTTGAGCACATCATACACCAGCCACAGTATGATCATACTGGTGTATGCGTGGGCATAACAACCACGAGACCACAAGTCTGGCTGGCCTACTCACGTAGTCTACACCGGTTCCATTCTGATTGTCGAAGCCTTCTAGTCAGGTAAGCCTATAATTCATTCATACTAACAATATACACTAACCAATTGATTATGGTTAAGTGACAATAATAATGTTAACCTGTTTAATTATGGTATAACCAAATTTATTAATTATAACCCCCTAAATCTGTGTGAAAGGAATTTTACTGGTGACATTAAATTAAACACAGTTCACTCCGAAGTTACAAATAAGTAACAGGCAAGTTATAAACAAAATTACAACACAGTCCACATTAAATTAATAAAAATAAATTCTTCACCTGTAGATTTCCCACAGGAGGAGGACCACATTTGTCTCTTCTCTCGGTAGGGTTGGTAGATCTGGGTGTGTTCCCCGTAATATTGGCATAACATGGGGGGTAGGCGGACCTCTAGTGCAGGGGTCTCCAAACTATGGCCCGCGGGCCACATCCGGCCCGCCACATAATTTCATCCGGCCCTCCAAACAAATCCCTGTGTGGTGGCCTTGAAAAAATAATTATCGTACGAATGGCATCGCAGAATTATTCAAAGCTTGGGCTGCTGACTGGTGGCGCTCAACCCGAGTCAGTTTTCCTCTCTCTCGATAGTGTGACGCACAGATACTAATACTGGTAGGTATATGTTGTGCATTACAACCAATCAGTTGTGTATAACTGTATATTGTGGGAATGGAGGGCGAGTGGGGCTTCGCTGCTTCCGTTTCAGGGAGCACAAACACTGTACAATATTTTTTTCTCTGTACTTTGACAATGCCTTTATCTTAGTTATACAAAATAGCAATAATACTATTGTAGCCAAAAATATTGCATGTTTAAAATAGTTAAAATGGTAACCATTAAGTTTATCAACGAAAGCTGTTGCCATAATATTTACCACTTTATAATAATATGCTTTGCTTTTTAACACCACTTACAAGCTGTTTTTTTCCTGTAGAATTTATTTCATTTATTTTACCCTTATGTTTTCAGATATGGAAAAGATAAAGAAAAGAAAAGTGGACATTGAGTGCCGTCGGTTCAATGACGAATGGAAGATAAAGTACTTTTTTGTGATAGCAAATGATAAAGCTTTATGCATAATATGTAGAGACAGTGTTGCTGTTCTGAAGGAATACAATATTCGTCGGCACTATGAATCTAAACATGGCTCAAGTTATTCTCACATCACAGGAGCAGAACGCACTAAAAAGTTTGAATCATTTCAGCACAGTCTGCATTCTCAACAAGCTGTTTTCAGTAAGAAAAAATCTGAAAATGAAACTTCAACTAAAGCCAGTTACAAAGTTGCCTATGTGTTGGCTAAAAAAGGAAAACCTTTCACTGATGGTAGTATCATAAAAGAGTGTATAGTGGAAGCAGCAGGAGAGGTATGTCCAGAAAAAGTAAACTTCTTCAAAATGATAAGTCTTGGGTCAAATACTGTTGCTCGTAGAATTGAAGATTTAGGAGGCGACATAATTCGGCAAATAAAGGAAAAAACAAAGATTTTGTTGGTATTCTCTTGCGTTGGATGAATCAACTGATGTGTGTGATACTTCTCAGCTCTTAGTATTCATTCGTGGTGTTGATAGTGAATTTAATGTGAGCCAAGAATTAGCATCAGTTCACAGCATGCACACCACAACAACTGGAGAGGACATTTTCAATGAAGTAAGTAAAACTATGACAGAATATAACCTGGAATGGAAACAAGTGCAGTGTGTGACAATTGATGGAGGAAAGAATATGTCTGGGACAAAGAAGGGTTTGGTTGGGCAAATTACAACAGCTTGTGAGGTTGGAGGATTCTCAAAACCCATTTTTCTGCATTGCCTTATCCATCAACAAGTATTGTGCCTAAAATATGTTGATATGTCTTGTGTCATGAAACCTGTTGTTTCTGTGGTTAATTTCATTAGATCTCATGCACTCAACCATCGCCAGTTCCGTGATTTCTTGAAAGAAATTGATGCGGAGTTTGTTAACTTGCCTTATTATACAGCAGTTAGATGGCTTAGTTGTGGAAAGGTTTTGCTGCATTTCTTTGAGCTCAGATTAGAAATTGATTTATTTCTCACAGAGAAAAATAACCCTCAGCCATTATTATCAGAATGTGAATGGATTTGGAAATTGGCATTTTTTGCAGATATGACAGGTCATATGAATAACTTGAATCTGAAATAGCAAGGCAAAACAAATTTGATCAGTGACTACTTTGTTCATGTCAAGGCATTCAGAGCAAAACTTGCGCTACTTGAAGGCCAGGGGTGAAGGTTAAGAATTTTGCTCATTTTCCATGTTGTGAAAAATTTCATGCAGAAAGTAAAGTTAAATTTCCTTTTTCATTTGCAAATGAAATAATTTCAGATTTGAAAAAAACAGTTTCAGAAGCGATTTGCTGACCTTGATGCCAAAGCAAATGAAATCAGGCTCTTTCATAATCCATTTGACTGCAATGCTGAAAATCTTCCAACTCAATTTCAAATGGAAACTATTGATCTCCAGGCAGATGACAGACTGAAAGATAAGTATAGAGAAGGAAATCTTATTGAGTTTTATAAATGCCTGCAGCCAGATCAGTTTCCAAATTTGATAAAGTTTGCTTGTAGTTTTGTGTCCATTTTTGGTTCAACATACTTGTGTGAACAAACTTTTTCCAAAATGAAGTATGTGAAATCTAACTATCGAGCAAATTTGTCTGATGATCACTTGAAATCAATTCTTACAATTGGCTCATCTAATCTGGAACCTGATTTTAATGAAATTTTGAAATCAAAACGACAGTATCATTCGTCACACTAATTTGGTTGCATAAAACTAAAGGCAGGAATCTATTTAGTTTACCCTGATTTTTTCCAAAAAGATATGTTTTAATTTTTCCATGTTTATACTTTAATATTTGAGGAAATTAAATTACTGGCACTGATTTTTTATTTTTTTTCATTTTTTATTCCTCCGGCCATCATAAATATGGGAAATATATAATGTGGCCCTTACATTGAAAAGTTTGGAGACCCCTGCTCTAGTGCTCTAATTGTGGTGCCAAGGAGTTCAGGGGGTATTTTAATGGGTGGCAAGTAGTTGGCTATTAGTGATTGAGGAAGGCGTGTCCCCGAATGTAAAGATGTTACCACTGGACATGTGGATTGCCGACATTACGTAGGCTTCGGCAACGGCCATCATCTCGTCCACCTTCGGACTGTACATGAGGTGTGGCGTAAAATGTTGGTGTTGGCAGGTAAATGTGATTGCGTTCGTGGATTGCAGTGAGGCGCTGGGCTGAGGGCTTTGAGGATGCGAGATTGGGGTTGGAGTGGTTTGTGTGTGGGGGGTGGAGGAGAGGTGCTCGAGCTTCTTGTGTTTTGCTTCACACATTGCTCAGAATAGCCTTCTGTGACGACATCAAAATCTGTGGAGATATGTGGCAATATCGTCGTTATTTGTGGGAATGCACTACAACTCCAGTAGGTGTGACGAGGACATCATCTATTGGTGAAGGTGTAGCAAGGTCTGCCCCATCTGTAGAATGCTCCTGATCATGTTCATTTTAATGGTGGATCAATGACATTGATCACTGGTGAGGGAGATGATGATATCAACGCCATTTTTTTATATACAGGCAGGTACATGGGGGGGTTAAGAGGGTACATATTAATGATGACTTTATATTCTCGTAAAGCAACTAGCACGCAGTGTTTCGGGCAGAAATGGCAGAATCTATTGCGTGCACCCGATCATATTTTCGGTTCCCCAGTGAAAGGCCGCCATCATGTTATACTTATGCACTTACTGTCTTGCTAATGACTTGTGTCCACATAAGTGACAAGGAAGGTGTCTTGTGCTCTAGAAATCAGTTCATCTGAGCAGTCAGGGGCCAGATTCGCGAAAGCACTTACGAACGTGTACACCTTTCCTCAATCTTTGACGGCTTTGGTTACATTTGTCGGAAAATCCGACACCATTTAATAATCAGACAGATAATAATTGCTGCTGTATTACCAACAAGTAACCTATAGAAAACGTAACTTGTAGTGGAATTACCGTCTAAAGAAAACGGGATATCATCACCACATACTATTATAAATCACCACCTATTATGGTGGGAATTATTCTTAAATACATTAGTCTTTGGACTTTACCATCATAAAACATCTCATATAAATTAACTTAATTATCAATATTAAAGTAGAGTAAATGTGACCCTTCTATCACTTTCTGACATCTGGACAATGTAAGCTAGGCGTCAGGGTGAGGGAGGGCAGCCATTGTTTAGACTAGACCAGAGGCTCACATGGAAGCAAATTCGGCTCCTGTTAATTTTACTTGGACGTAGTGTTCTGGAAACCAAAGGTGTACCATCTCCAACACGCTGTCATCAAATCAAGTTAAGTGTTCTTTCCGAAACCCATTATCTATCATTAGTGGCCATTAATGTCATTGGGTAGGGTTTCCGGTTAGAGCACGAGATAGCCTCAAACTAAAGGTAATTAAGCCAGGTCTTTATTGTTCCATGTACAGTATTTTCTCTGACATAGCTTGTCATATATAGGTATCTGGCTTTACAGCTAGCGCCCTTTTGACAGGTCAAGACAAGGAAGCAAGACTTTGTGCATCAGTTACCTGGGTGATGGAAGCTACCTCAAAGAGGATAATTTGGTGTCTACACCCTAGTTATACCTGGTGGACTAACCTGCTGTACTATAAGATAAGGAACCTTTTCAATGTATGTAGTTAATACTGTAGTTAGATTGGCTGCATATATATAAATTAATTAATATAAACCCCCCCCCCCCTAATGTGTAGAGGATCGATTTGTGAGATTATGAGATTATTGCAGAAATACAGTCCACTTATCATTATACAAATTGCTATCGAAGTATATAAATTAACATAAATATAAATTCATATAAATTAAATAAATATAAATCTCACAGGTCGGTTCCCACAACATTTATGAAACAATTTACAAGCATGAAAACTTCCCATTCAACTGCTGTTATTGTTATAAACAGCCTCCTGGTGCTTTGGAGCTCATTCACTGTTTAATAATTGGAAACAAAGCCGCCAAAGATTGAGAAAAGATGTATAGGTTCGTAAGTGCTTTCGTGAATCTGGCCCCTGGCTTGTTCCAGCAAGGACAAGTGGAGGCTGTGTGTAGAGACAGTGCTTTGTCTTTGAATTGTTATTGGTTGGACTGACGTACCCTGGATAGGCGAAGTTCAATTACGAGACGGCAGGACTGGCCGTCTCTTGAGAAGTTTGGCTTAGTGTGTTGCTGGAGAGACGAAATGGGGTGTCTTTGACACAGTGACGTTACGATGTAGGACTGGCCCATGTTGTGTTGAGTAGGGTGAACTCGCCAGTGTGAGGACCATTGAGCGTGGGTGACGTATAACACAAGATAGTGGACTCATAGCTATAGAAGACTGCAGAATTTGTCGTATTAGTGTCCTGTGCAATAGTGACACTCGCAATGTTCATATGTAAATATATAGTGATTATACAGTATATATATTATATCTGGGAGAGTGCGGATTAGTATTGTCAGCCCCTCCCCTTTTCCTTTCTCGATTACTTGCTACTGCCAATTCTCAATAACTTACTATTGACTTGGGGTGGGATCAGTGAAGAAGAGGCATCAGGCCCATTTGCAGTGATTGAGATAAAGAACCTGGATATTGGTCGAGTGAGGCCATAACACCTTCCGTGTGAAGCATGGATTGTAGTGTACTAGTGGATGAATAGGCATAATAAGGGAGATATTAATAAGGTATTATATATTTCACTGAATAGAACGTGAAATAATAGATATAAATATAAATACTAGTTTGGTAACAGGGTTGTTGATTTAGAACAAATTACCGGGTAACATAACAGACATAGGATCTCTTGAGTTTGGGTGGATATAAATAGGAGCTGCTTCGTATGGGCCAATAAACCTTTCTGCAGTTTCCTTGATTCCTATGTTCTTATGTTTTATTTCTTGTTGCCGATTTATTCAAGATCTATCAAAATAATTCCATGATTACGAGTTTCAAACTTACTGGAATAGTATACACACGGCTTTAAAGTAGTGTATAACACCACCATTCACTTCAAAGAATATTATTAATTGCATATTATGTCCGCTTGACCTTCACTATGCTTGTGAAAATATTTAGTTTAATATTTTAAACATTTTAAGTATATACTTCTTCTGTTGTCAGTCTTTGAACATTATCAACAGCATCTTCATCGTTAATAATATTAATAAAAATAATTAATAAAAATAATTAATAAAATCTCCCCGAGTTCTTTTACTGATGTCTAATGCCCTATGATACGAAACATCTGAATTGATGTTAATACAACCAATGTTGTCCTCAATGATTTAAAACCTACATCACTTGTATAATTATCATACCTGCAATGTGTTCCTGCATTGTAACCCGAGCTACCTCACACACCTGTAGCGCCCTTGCACATACCTGTAGTTCCCTCACACACCTGTATACATATCATACCTTCAATGTGTTCATATATTGTAACCTGAGCTTCCCCACGTGTTGCGACAAGTAGTTTTAACAGCAGTGACAATGTGGAGGGGACGGTGGACATAACCTGTAGCTCCAGCACACACACCTGAATCGCCCTTGCACACACCTGCAATAGAAAAGCCCTTTTAAGTATATTTCGAGCAAATTAACTAGTGCATAACCATTAAAATGTATATATAAATCTATACAAGTACATATATGTAAGGGACATTTGCAGACATTCAGGAAATATAAAAGGATTAGAATGCAGTTATAACCATCCCCAAAATGTTTCTAAATATACAAACGAAAGGAAAATGTCGTTTTGAATCAACATGTAGATTTCTCCATCCTGACATGTACGTAACCTCACTCAAGGAAAGAAAATGCTACGCCCTCAGCTGTCCATACTTTCACGTTGAAGGCACAGAATGCTAAATAGAGTGGCAAACACGAAAATGGCTTTGGAGAAAAGCCAGTTAAATTTATACCTAGGCGAAAGAGGTTTCAAAAGGTTGAACATTGTGTATGGAACTGGCTGGAAGACCCACTTGCATACCAGAGTCACACATGCAATTACACCCCACAACAGAGCTCTTGCTACGATAGACAACAACCCTGCAACAATCAGTACTGGTCAGAACAAAACCGACAATCCCCACACATAATGGACCTGCATGAAAATCATCAAATTACCCCAAATAGAGTAACCTCATTCATCTTTACCAACATACAAGGTCTGAAAACAATAGGAAATAACCAATTACCGTTCATAAATAACCTCCTCACCTAGCCAAAAGCAGTATTTGGACCTTTCAAAGAAATCCATGCAAGAGAACTTTGACAGTGAGATTTGGATACCAGAATATAATCTATATAGATGTGATAGAGTAATTAGTTCACATTGAGGTTATCTTGAGATGATTTCGGGGCTTTTAGTGTCCTCGCGGCCCGGTCCTCGACCAGGCCTCCATCCCCAGGAAGCAGCCCGTGACAGCTGACTAACACCCAGGTACCTATTTTACTGCTAAGTAACAGGGGCATAGGGTGAAAGAAACTCTGCCCATTGTTTCTCGCCGGCGCCTGGGAACAAACCCAGGACCACAGGATCACAAGCCCAGCGTGCTGTCCGCTCGGCCGACCGGCTCCCATATTTGAGGAGTAAGTTTGTATACAAGAGAGGCCCTTGAATGCTCTGAGCTTAACTCTAGAAATGAGGTGGTGGTTAACTCTACTGGTAATAAAACAAAACTTATAAATTCTAATATTCAAACCACCAGATACAACGGCTGAGGATTTCACAAATCAGAGAGAATAGTCTCGATAATCTGGCAAACCCAATAAATGAAATCTTCCTAGGTGACATCAACCTGCCCAGTCTAAGATGGAGACTAGCGACCAAGAATATTATACCAGGAAATCTATCTGGACATAACCAACCTCAGATTAGAGAACTAATTAGATTTTGTGACAAATTTTCACTCAGCCAGCAGATAGAGTCACCTAATTACGAAAATATTCTAGATCTGAACTTCACAAACAGAGGAGACAATCAAGGGCATTACAGTCGCATACCACATATTTAGACCACAAGCTCATTTAAGAGCAAACTAACATAATACCTGTAATAAGCCTTAAACAATGATCATGTATGAGGGGTTATTCAATAAATTAAATTTTAATAAAAGGACAGACTGGGAAAAGATAGACAGGGAACTTAAAAATAATTCCATTGAAGGTTTTCAATGGAAAAAAATCTGGGTTTTAAAAAATCTAGCAATGGCTAAAGCAATCATATCAAATTTTAGAAATGCAATTAAAACACATATATGACATTCAAGAGAATTAAAAGAAAATATTCCTTCACATATGCGAAAAAAGAAAAAAACAGTCAGTATTGGACCTATTTTTACAAGTGAAGGTTCATACAGAAGATAACACGGTAATCGTTATATCCAAACTCCTGAAAGTATAACTGATACGGACACGAATTCTGCAGATTTTGAAGGAGAAATTGACAACATGCCCATGCACTCAATATGTATAAAGGAATGCCAAGTGCCAGTAGCATTGTGTGGAGAAAGAGCTTGCACAAAGGGAAGATACAAGATTCGCTTAAATCAATAGATTTCATATATTTTGCTACTCTTTACAAGGGAGGGAGCAAAGCAATGGCTAAGAATTATTGACCAGTCGCTCTAACGTCCCACATAATAAAAATATTTAAGAAAGGGATCAGGAGGCAGGTTTCCAGTTATATGGAGACCCATGACGACCTCAACCCAGGACAACATGGATTTAGAGGTGGAAGATCATGCCTCTCGCAGCTACTTCACCACTACGACAAAATCACTGAGGCAATAGAAGAAAAACAATGCAGTTTGGTATATGCAGACTTCATAAAGGCATTTGATACATGTAACCAGAGTGATAACACACAAAATAAGGTTAATGGGAATATCAGATAAAGTAGCTCGGATGTATAAAATTTCGGTGGTCAGAACACAGAGCAACTGTCAACCAAACAAAAGAGAGTTCAAGCACAGTTAAAAGCTCTACCGCAGAGTAGTCCTTGCACCACTTTTTTCCTTATTCTCATATCACATATAGACAATATACAAGTCACAGCGTCGCATCACCTTCTGCGGATGACAAATCAGCATCAAACGGAATTCTGTTGAAAACATTGATAACGCATAAACGGATATCAATTAGATTTTCGACTGGGCGGCAGAAGATAGCATTTTGTTATCAGTGATAAATTCCAGGAACTCTGGTACGGTAAAAATGAGGACATTAAACAAAATATAGGGTACAAAACACAACCCAAATCTGCCCATAGTAGGAAAGCATAATGTAAATGATAAGGCATCAGTCACTATTATTCCCATAACGTTAAGGGAGCATAACAAAACAAATTTAGCATCATCCAGAAAAATGATAGGAAGGATTATGAGAAACATCAAATCCAGAGATCCACTCACAATGGTTGTACTATTCACATCACTCCTGCTGTCGGTCATTAGTACTGTTCGATACTTGCTTCCTCCTTAAGAGCAGGAGAGATTGCTGAAAGAGGGAATACAGAAAACAAACGGCATTAAGAGCAGAAAACAAACGGCATAAAGAGACACGATAAAGCACCCAATTTATTGGGATCGTCTCTAAGAGCTCTAAATGTTCTCCCTAGAAAGGAGATGAGTGAGGTATCATATAATATACACATCGAAAATATTGGAGGGCCAGCTCCCAAATCCCAGTAAAATAACAAAATAGTGAAGTGAACGATATGAAAGGAAAATTCAGATTAGAATCATTGAAGAGTAGGCACAAAGGCACAATCAGAGAACATTGTATAAATATTAGAGGTATACGGTTGTTCAACATACTCCCAACGAGCATAAGAAATATTGCTGAAACAAACGTGGACGTCTTCAAGAGAAAACTTGACATTTTTCTTCAAGAAGTGCAGGACCAACCGGGCTGTGGTGCATATGTGGACCTGCGGGCCGCTCCAAGCAATAGCTTGCTGGACCAAGCGCTCAATGAGTCAAGCCTGGTCCTCCGGCCGGGCTTGGGGAGTAGAAGAACATCCAGAACATCCAGGTACAATACTAAATTTGTAAAATAAATACAAGCTCAGGATTATGTAAATACGCTCTGGTCAAATGCAGTCGTGTGTCATTGTCTGGCTAGTAATTATTCTTGGAATAATGGCACACACAATAGCCCGATGTGCACTGCCTGGAGATTTGGGCAGATATCGACAGGTTAATGAAGCAGGTGAAACCATAAGGGAGGGCAAGGTGTCTCGCAGGGATCCAAAGGAGAAGCTCCGTCGAGATAGCTGGCGTGTGGTGGATCAATTGAGTTAAGGCAGCAAAGGACGTCAAAGAAATGAAGAATACTGGTTAAAAGGTAGAACCACTCGAGTTGAATGGGATAAGACCATGTGCGGTAACTAAGCAGAGAAGCTGAGCATCACAACAAAAGTCTGGACATGTATTGGGATCTTGGCACATGCGCTGGTTAGGCAAAACCTCCTGCTCTACAAATGCAAGTGTTTGGGTATATTCTCCGAGGGCAAGGGATAAAGTTAATAAGAAATAGTGAGACGCAATATGATCAAGCCCACTGTCTGCGTCTCGGTAAACAATATTCACCGAGCTAGAAACAGGAATTTAAATATAGTTGCAATGACAAAGGTATTGTACGAGTAATGCAATTCCATTAATGAATAATTGGAAAGCTTGCATTAGCAAGAACACCATGTATGTTAGTTACATGATACACATTTCATGGTAGGCGTGTGGCAGCTTTTGCAGACAGAGTTAAGTGCGTAGGTCTGTTGTAGGCATCACAGTAATAGTGATATGGTTATGGCCATTGGAAGCTGTGGCTGCTGTTGTAGCCGCTTCAACGTGAATTAGGTCGATGCACTGTTGCAGTATACAACATAGGAGAAAGTACGAGGTAGTGAATCAAGAACTACATCACTTTTCAAATGGTGTAGGAAAATACGTGGTAATACACACGAGTAGTCAGATTGTATTCACACTGAGGTATGGTCAATGATTAAGACAGCCTTAGGTCACGTACGCCAATGTTACAGCCAAGAGGTCACAAAGGTTGATCCAAAGTTCTTGGAAACAGATTTACGTTTAATATAATTATAGCGTCCTTGGGATGCTGAGTGTGGTGGTGAATGCAGTCTGGAGGGCAATCTTGTGGAAGCCGCGGTTTCATCAAGTATTCCTCTTTCTGTTTGTGGCAGTGACACAGAAACCAGCCTAATGTGGGGACCTGATGTGATCTTGTTGACTCCAGTCGAGTCTTCAATGTGAGAGTATTGTATGGAAGACTAACCGGGTGTGGAGTGTTTTAGTGATGATTCGGGGTTAGGAACTTAGAGGTTACGAGTTGCAGATGATAGGCAGGTTTATCTAGGGCGTTTATTGCCAAGGGTTGCCAATTTCCAGTACTAACCTATTGGTACACCTCAAGGGTCTAGGTGGGGAAAAACAGATTGTATGAAGTTAATTTCATGAAGCTAATGATATTCAGTAGGGTAAAATATTGCATTCAGAACGAATCTGGGTTTAAGTTTACGACAGACAACAATAAATGAAGCCACTAACAAACGCCAATGTATGAAGAAAACACGGAACAATTAACAATATAATAGAGGATACCAATTATTTTACACTAATATATCTCGGTCGAGGATGGGAAGTGGCAATATGTCTAAGTATTAAATGCAGTTTGAGAGTGGGACTGAAATTTGAGCTCGGCAAACTGTTGAGAGAATTAAATGGAAAATTATCTACCTAACAACTGAAGTTACACATAATCCATCAAACTAAGTGAAAAGAATAACTTTTATGGTAACTAATATCTAGAGCTTCTAAGTCTAACAATAAACACTGACTAATTTGAGTACAATTAACTTATTTGCTATACAGGAAATTAATTAGTTTTAAATTTCTGACTGCTTCATTAAGCAAAATAATATTGTTGCAACACAGTAACATAATATAGACTTGCGTAACAGGGAGACACTGATAAGTAACATCTTAAAAGGGAGTGAGCTAGGCAACAGGGATCATGAGGAAATTACTTTAAGACACGAAAAAGTTATTTGAGAGAAACTTAAAGCTCCAGATTTTTCTCACATCTGATTCATATATTTAGTTTTTTGGGGGGAATTATATATTTGGCAGACCTGAACATGGGAGTTGGGCAGTTCTTGGGTCTTGTTAC
>NC_091165.1:44810233-44897733 GCF_040958095.1 Procambarus clarkii | reverse complement strand
GGGCCATCTTCAACACATTGTGGGTCTTGCCACTCTTCGTGCTCTCCAGGATCATTAACACCATATGGTTTAAAGACATAGCTGACAATGCATATCACCAGTGCCAAGGACGTCCCCACCTGATCAGCAGCATCAGTAAACTTGTAGCCGATACTCATCACCATGTTTGTCCAGTTTCTTTTTCTCATACAGGCTAGCTTGATGAAGCTGGTGCCTCTGGTGGGCGTAGATTTGATCCTGAACGGTACCCCTGGCACTTATCAAAATGTATCAATCTTCAATGTAGATTAGTAGACGTCTCTGCTTTGTCACTTCCTGTTTTCATCATTAGTGCCAGCGGAGCTGATCCAGTGTTCAACACTAATGATTGCCAAATGCATTTGTTTTCTTTAGTAGTTGGCGTGTCCAACCGCATCATCCAGATTCTAGTCACAAGATATCCTCCACCGACCCCCAGCAAGACTCCTCAGCCATCTCCTTATCGCTCTACTTCCTTTCTTCCTAGTAGACGTTAGGAAGATTGTTTTACTCAATGGGAATTGCTTCAGATATGTGAAGCTGTTTTATGTGTGACCAAATCAAAGGTTGCTTCATTAAAGATGTAACAATATTTCATATTAATATTGCTTGGCCGGCAGTTGTTCTGTTGTATACTAAGAATTATTTTGACCACATGTTGATTGATGAAGATTTGGCGATACCATCTCTCTTCCCCAGAAGTGGGGCTACATGTTTCTTATGTTCTTATGTATTAATCCCCATGGATTTTTTATATCCACATAACTTGGTCAAATAGGTCATCGATGGGGGTGATTTCTTACTGACCCCTTCCTCATTCAACTGAAACTTGTTCCATCAGCTATGAGAGTTTGATATTTGGCTGCCTCTCTTGCCATCTTGTGCAAGGGACTATAGTTAGCAATAGTATCTGTGAGGAAAATATGCGAGTGTATAGTAATTTTAAGGTTTTATGATTGGATTGGAAATCTATGAGAAATATAGATCAAGAAATGTGAATGTACCTAAAATAGTAAAATGGAGTGAGACATTGACAGTATGTGAAGAATTTGTAAGCTGATAAATGGCTCATGAGTAAGTGGATGTAAGGAAGCCAGACAGCTGAATGGACACCGCTTCGGATTCGTTGTCCTGAGGTTCCGGGTTCGATCCCCGGTGGAGGCGGAAACAAATGGGCAGAGTTTTTCACCCTGATGCACCTGTTCACTTGGCAGTACATAGGTACCTGGAAGTTAGACAACTGTTACGGCTGCTTCCTGGAGGGGTGTAATAAAAAAGGAGGCCTGGTCGAGGATCGGTCTGCGAGGATGCTAAGCCCCGAAATCATCTCAAGATAAGATACATGCCAGTTTATATAATCATAATATTAATTGGAGCGAGCCAAAACATATTGCTAAGTGCAGGAGTTTTGATGAACGCAATTTGATCATGTCAGGCAAAATCAACCAATGTCACAATATTTTTAATGTTAGCACTGACCTGTACAAATTAAACCTATATTTATAAATTGTAGTTACAAATTGTAACTACCTACTTAGCGATGAAGGCCGGCTCGTGATTCGTCGATCTTCACCTGACAACAATAAAGCGAGGCGACGATATTGGTTGGGGGTGGGGTGGGGTGGGGGAGGAGGAGTTGTGGTGGGAGGGGGTGGGGTGGGGTGGGGGAGGGGGAGTTGTGGTGGGAGGGGGTGGGGGTTGTTGTGGGAGGGGGTGGGGGTTGTGGTGGGAGGGTGGTGTGGGGTGGCGGGGGATCAGTTATATATTCTCTCTCTCGAAGTGCTTCTCACCCTCGCCTCCACAACTCGCTCGAAAAAGTTACAGCCCCGCTCCTGTGGCAGGTAAGTTCACTACGGGCTCACCATAGCCCGTGCTACTTAAAACTTTTTGTTCCCAGTAGCTGAATCTATAATAACAACAACGCTTCACTCTTAGAATGTCAGCCCCACTCCCATCCTGACGCTTTATACCAGGAAGAGACGGAAGGCCTTCGTCAGTGATGTGAATTGGCGAGCAGAGCACTATCCAGATAGAAAGCTTTCTTCCATCGGCACTGACCCAATGAAGGGGACTCTTTCTTCACTCCTGGTGCCAGTTAAACATCGCCATGCTCCACCGAATCAAGGTTCGGTTCCGAAGAACCTACACCAAAGCCGAGATTCTGGCCCTCTTGACGGCGAACTCTGATGTTGCTTCCATCGACGTCATTATGGAGGAAAAGGGACTCCAGATTCTGTCCAGCAGTGCTGTAACATTCCAAGGCCTGTTCAATCCACAACAATCGAGGCATTAGAGCCAGAAAACCTGATCCTCGTACCACCCCACCAATAGGAGGCGGTAAGAAGCACATTCGTCTACCGAGTGAGTGTTCTTATCGCGGAAAGAACGGTAGCCTTTATCATCCACAGCATCAACCTTCAGAACCAGTCATTGACTGCCGTTTCAGCAAACTTCATCCAGCAGGATGGAAACCCGAGACCCACCCTCAAATCTCCAGCAGAGGCCACTCTCGCGGCAGACAACGGCCTTAAATGTTTTGACGTGGCCTGCACACCCCATCAGATCTCCAGGGAACGACACTGCCGCCAATGCCAATGCTTCAAGTGTTACCAATGCAACAGAATGCAACTTCCCACTTCTGAAATACTCTAGATCTGAAAATAAAAAATAAATAAAAAACAAGCGCACTCAACCGAATAACAATGCCTATGTAAGACAAGCTACCAAACTTAAGACTAGTCTTAAAAACATTTTAAAATGACCCTTTAGACCATTATACGTGTTGTGCTTCATCTCGTCATCAGTATGACCCAGATTTTGCTACTGGAAGCTTATAGATAAGCCATACATTTCATGTTCTCTCCTGAATGTATGGCTGACCTTCGTGTGCGGTGGGATATGTTGGATAAGCTGGTAGCTGTTTTTTTTTATCTACTCTGTATAACATTTCATACACAATAGGGTAGCAGCACATTGCTGTATATATCTATATTTGTTACAATAAAATAAACATTATTCGAACTGAATTTCAGTGATTTAGTGCTTAGCTCTTATAAAAATCAGTGTTATTATTTTGAAAAAAATTATATTTTTTGTAGAAGCAGGTATTTTCTCTCCTGATTCCATGTATTACTAACCATCCGGTGAGATGGGAATATTAGATGAACTTATTTTATGTGCTCTGTGTAATCCTTCATATAGACTTGGGTAACAACACATTGCTGTGCATACCTAAGCTTGTTAATTAAGGACAAAACAAGTATGCTACCATGGCATGCAAACCCTGGTTAAAGAAATTCAAAACTAAACTAGAAAAGGTATTTATATAAAAAAAAACTGGTTCTTGAGTTAAAGGGACTAAGCTATGACGGAAGAGTTGGACCTCATTACATTAGAAGAAAAACCTGGTAGGTATATGAAGGGTGTACAAGGTACAAAGGGCAATTGAAATAGATATAGAAACAACGAGCAAAATAATGCCGTAACTAAACTGGAAACGTGGATCAGTTCACAGTAATCACATTATCGCGATACTTCAATGAATACATCCACAGGACTGGATTTGTTACTTGATATATCACGATAATGTGATTTCTCTCTGCATTGAAAGAAGGGCGTCCGAGGTAGAACTACAGGACGACATAACCAGAGTGCATGGGGCGAAATGTTTGAAACCCTAGTTTGGCTTCAGTGGAAACCTCGGGAATCCCAGTGGGTGTAGTTCTACCCCAGATTGCCATTCTTTTGACCATGTCGTGGTGCAGTCGACTAGACCATGTCGTGGCGCAGTCGACTAGAGCTGGCCGGGAACACCCAGCCAATGGGTTCGAACCTTCATCACGGCACCTGTGGATTTGTTCATGGATCAGTAACAGATGTGTCGTTATTTTCTATCTGAAGTATTGTAATTGAGGGGAACTAACTAGAGGACGTTTTCAATCATAAATCGAAACAGTTTCACGCCTAAAAAGGAAAAACAGCTCGTCCTTCTCTAGGTTCGGTTAGCGATTATTTGTATTTGTAGTACGTGGGTGAAGCATTTACAGCGTTGTGGTTCAAAAAAAATTCGTCAGTAAAGCACTTGTTCCGGAAGTGTTCGAACGAAATCAGTTGCAAGTCGTGTGTAAACCGTTTTTCAGTCATAAACAGGGGGTTTGGCAGGTGCATGGAATCATTTTTGGGTCTGTTTGGAGCTGCTGGATGTAATGGATTTTAGTCGAAGACGGGTTGGGAAAAAAGAGTGGATCCACAGCATTAAACCACAAATCTAAATGTTGGGGCTAAAGAGCCGATTCTCAACCTCTTAAGCCAATTGAGTCTAGTACAATTAGACGAGTACTTTATCCAAAACTTAAAGCTTTGCCAGGAGATGCACAACATTCGTTCCTGCACGGTACAAGCCTCTGATAAATTGTCTGGCCTAGGAACATAATTCATGCAATTTAAATATATTATATACAATACACTGAAGTCGTATCTTCATTTACCAAGTTCTGAGCCTTGAGTTGCATATTGGGAAGGGAATTTTAGTGAAGACTGTGTGGTGGATAACTTTAGGTTCTTCACTAATTCCACTGACAAGTTATCGTTCTGAAGAATATGCAATGCTGCATGTCAGAAGCATTGTCTATGGTTCTATGATAACGATTCCAGTCTGCATTTATCTGTTGCCTACAAAGATAGGGGCAAACATTAACTGCATTCCTTCAACAGGAAGAACTGCTTTATTATTAACCCAATCATCTCGTCAACTTTTGGGACATCGTATTTTCTATAATCCGTCTGTTAATAATGCTCCAAATAAGTCAATGAGAAAGATTAATGAAGAACTTTTTGTCCACGTTTCATGTTTTCGGAATATATTATTGCTTCGCTAATTTTTAACCTCAAAATATTTTAATATTGCACTACAAATATTTTTTCTTAAATAATACATTCATTGTAAAGAGCATCATTATAGGCATCTTAACGAATGAGGTTATGACTCGCTCTGTTAAGGGCCTGGAGTCATGATTATTTATTAAATGTTTTCAGAATTTTATTGAATTGGCATTTAGCCTTTATATCAATCAACTGGGAACACATGCCACCAGGGATTTGATGGCCAGTTAATTTACCCCGGCCACTTCATTCACCCCGCCCACTTTGGAGCCAGGTAGACAATGTGCGGTTTTTGGACAGTGTTCTATAGATTATCGATTTATTGTATTTTACAGGGAGACATTTTAACTTAACAGGGTGTACTCCTTACCGACCTTGTTTGTAAAGAACAAATGTGACAACCAAGCCGATAGAGATGGATACCGTTCTGATCTTTCTCTGCCCCCCAATGTTTGTCTTGTTCAGCTTTTCAGATGATCAGTGATAACCATACAGTTTGCACACCACTCAATGAAGATATTCCAAATAATCGCTTGTGTTGGGCAGGACCATGAAGCAAGCATACTGTACTACCTGATCAAACAACAGACTATGAAAAAGTCGACCTATTCCATCCCCGCCATCATCACAATCCAATGAACATGGGCCCCATCCCAAGCCTTCCAAGTTTCATAAATCTTACACCGGGAGCTTCAGGTCAACGCCAGAGGGAAGCAGATCCCGGGCTCAGCTCAATATGTACCTCACCTGCTGGGCATCAGAGGCATGTTAGACCAGATACTAGACACGGACACAATTCCACAGTTCACCCAGTGAGCCAACTCCACGCTGACTGTCTCCAGTAGCACAGAGCATCACCTTCACTCACCAGACCACTCCACAAGTGATCATTTGAATTTCATCATGGAATTCCAATTGAATTATAATCGATCCAGCAATGCTGCTCAGTGTAGGAGAAGACCATCGATAATGGATACTATTTCTGAAAGTGACGGCGAGTGGTATCACGTGAATAAGGCGAACAGAACAAGCCACTCCATGACGACCCATCGCCCATTAATCTCTCCAGCTTCTCCAGCTCTCCCAGCGCCTCAGACTAGATCTACGCTTCCAATCTTCAAAGTGCAGCACACCGAAGGTAAGTCTTCCTACGCTACTGTAGTGGACCTGGAAAAAGAGTACCCCCAGCTACAGATCAGAGCAAAACCTAATCTCAGAGGAGAATACATTGAGGCCTAAAGACGAGTCGGCCGCTACGATTCTAAAAAATTACGCAAAATGTGAGGAACTGAAACCAGAGGATAAAATAAGTAAAATCATTGTCCTCCACTATCCCTTGCATATGGGCCTTGGCCATCTCGAAAAGCTGAACTATGTGGTGTCAGCAGATAGATGCCAAGTACGAACCACAAAACAGGAAACTCGACAAGTCTTTCTCACAGTAAGAGGACAGATCCCGGAGAAACTTGACCTTGGAATCTGGGGCGTGTTCCAACACAGGCCTTACACCCCAGAACCCCTAAGATGCCTTAGATGTCAGAGATTTGGGCATCACAAAGATGGCTGCCAACGCCCAGTGAGGTGCGGAGTCTGCAGCCAGCTCCATGACACAAAAACATGTATTGATAAACTCAAGGCAAACCACCCTGTTCAGGCAAAATGCCCAAATTGTTCCAAGGCACATCATGCCTGGAACTTGAAATGCCCTGAAAGGCTCAAAAGGCTTCAAACGAACCCCACCACTCCTACAGCGGAGCCGAAACCTCCACCAAAACAAATACCAGCTCCCATGCCCACTAAAACCGCGTGGGGTCTACCCATTCAGGAAGAGGGGGCACACGGCCCTTCACCATCGGCCATGGTGAAGGGTGAGAAGTCCTCTGTACAGGACAAAAAGAAAGATGGAGGACACTAGAATCATGTTCAAAGCAGTCGGCCTCCCATATCATCCAGCAAGCACACTGGGACCAATAGGAGTAGCAATTCCAGTGTCAAAGTTACCACCGAGAAGGGTCTAAAAGCTACTAGGCCCCAAACCTGCACAGCATTAAATGGTGCTCCCACTGAACTGGACGCTCTCTGGCCAATGCTCAAAACTTTGGTCACTGAGTTGATCGAAAGTCTGCTGTCATCACATGGAATCAAGCAAACCACAGAGACTCGGAAGACAATTGAGCACAGGCTCAAGAAATTCGAAGATGTAATATCCACACCGTCAAGACAGCAGGGCAGGAGACACCCCCATAAAAAAAAAAATAGAGTCCAGCTCGTCGGAAAGCGACATTGACGAGTCAATTTCAGGTCCACTAAGAACCTATACACCAATTGCAACTTCCATGGCGTGTTCATCAGACTCCATGGATACCACGGAATTATCAGCAAATTCCAAGAACCTAGAGGTCTAAAGATCCTGCAGTTTAGTGCGCAAGAACTGCGCACTAAATTGCAACTATTGCCATGCATAGCAGCAACCAAGGGCATAGACATCCTGATACTACAGGAGAGCTTGCTTCGAGCCGGATTAGAACCTGAAATCTCAGGCTACCGAGGCTTCTTCCTTCCATGGATCAATTGGCAATCCAGGGGATGTGCAATCTATGTAAAATGTGACTTGATCTCCAAGTCCATAACCAGCCCACCCAATTGTGGAGCAGGGACAGAGGTAATGGGAGTTACCATTGAGCAAAGACACGACAAACTTGAAGTGTTCAATGTGTACAGGTCTCCACATGCCGAAATGGATCTCTCTGTGTTATTTGGACACGCGACAACAACAAACACAATCATTTGTGGAGATTTTAATGCCCATCATCGATTGGCACTGAGCTCGAACAGAACAAATGAAGCCGGCATTCACATTTCTCACCTACTAGACCAGCTTCCAGAAATACAAATCCTAAACAAGAATGAACCTACCCACATCCAAGGAGGCAGATTAGACCTAACCTTTGTTTCAGCCTCCCAAAGAGATGCAGCAACATGGTCAGTTGAGCCCACACTCACAAGCGACCACTATGGGGTCCAAATTGATCTTCAGTTAGACCTACCCACCCCACCTCTGCCTCCATCTGAAGCCTGGAACTTTGCTTTAGCAAACTGGGACCGGTTTCAAAACCTCATTTCATAGTGGCAAAGAAACTATGATCTTCCCGAAGACATTAATCAGGCACAAAAATTTGTCAAAGCGATTTAAAGTGCAGCCAACCACTCAATCCCACTGAAAAAACAGTCCACCGGACACCATAAAGATCATTGGTACTATTGCGAACGTGTCAAAGAACTCAACCATAGACTCAACAGAACAAGAAAGCTATACAAAAAGCAGCCAAGTGACCGCAACAGGATCTTACTTTGTGAGGTCAAGGAACATGTGCATCGAGAGACCAGACAAATAAAAGAACAAAAGTGGCTGGAATGGTGTTCACACCTGAATGAACACACCTCGCTCGGAGAGATGTGGCAGCAAATTCACCGAGCCAAAGGGAATAAAACACCTAAAGCTCCACACCCCAAGGATCCTCAACAGGAAGCCGAAGTACTGGCAACCAGGTTTGCAGAGAGAGCAGCCAGCAATCAACTTCCACCAGATGTATTAGCAGTACAGACCGGACTAGAGGAAGAAAGGTGGCACAAAATCCTTACAGCATGTGAAGAAGTCTCTGACACTAATGCCCCCTTCACACTGGATGAGCTCAACCGGTCTAAGAAAAACTTTAAGGATACAGCCCCTGGAGCAGACAAAATAACCTATAAAATGATTAGAAACCTCGGCCCAGAGGGAGACGCTGCATACCTAAGGTTAATTAATTTAGCCTGGACTTCTCAAACTAGACCTTCTGCTTGGAATAGGGCAGACATAGTGACGATCCCAAAACCCAAAGATCCAGCTAATCCCAGGCCCATCTCTCTCCAAAGCTGTGAAGCCAAGACGGCTGACAGAATGGCACTCAACAGACTGGAGTGGAAAATGCCTAAACTGCACCATGATATGTATGCCTATAGAAGAGGGATTGGCACAGTGGAATGTATTACAACTCTGTTAGCCCACTTGAATGACAGACCAGGAATGCTAATATTCCTAGACCTCGAAAAAGCCTTTGAACTGGCTAGCGCCCCAGCTATTCTCTGCTGCCTCATTGACAAAGAGGTCAGAGGCAACCTGCTCTCCAGGACCAAAAACTGTCTCATAAACAGAGAAGCAAGAGTAAAACTTCATGGCACAGTCTCTGAGTACAAAAGACATGAAAATGGTACACCGCAAGGGGGTATTCTCAGCCCTCTTCTCTTCAACTGTTTAATGGAAAGAATAATGAGGTTGAAACTTCCACATCACTGCAGGCTGCTAAACTACGCTGACGACTTTGTCATCATCATAAAAGGAAGGGATGCGGCGCGCCCTGCACCCAAATGCTTAGACGGCATCAGTAAAGAGGCAAAACAGATTGGGATCAAACTCAACCCCTCAAACTCAAAGGCCATGCCCATAAAAATAGCGAAGCCCAACATCCAACTCACAGTACAGGGTCAACCAATTGAATGGGTCGACACCTATCAGTATCTAGGAATCATCCTGGACACACACATGAATTTTAATGCTGAGGTCACTTACTTGAGAAAGCGAACTGCGGCCCTGACGGCAATTCTCAGGTCGCTTAACTCCCTTTCTGGAGGAGCCAATCTGCAAGTCTTTCGCACATACTATGTACAGGCAGTCAGATCAGTGATCGATTATGCCGCACCTGCACTCACAAATCTATCACACCAGCAGTGGAAAAAGCTTGAAGTTGCCCAAAACAATGCTATGAGAGCAGCACTGGGAGCCCCCATGTGGACCAGGCTTGAAACTCTTAGACTGGAGACGGGTTTGCCCTCTCTACAAGAAAGAATATCACAAAGGACAGCTACAATTGTCAGTAAGATAATTATTTCTTCTGATCCAATCCCAGTACGGCAGGCCTTGGTGGTTGGACTAGGCCAAAACAATGGAAACTCTTGGGTTGCAAGAGCAGGAAAAAGTCCTAAACAGACTACATTTAAAAAACATGATTCTTGATAGAGAGGGTGATCATCCACACCCAAATTACACTCCTTCCACGCCGTGGGAAGAGCCTACTTTCAAAATAGTAATAGAAAGTCTCCCAATGAAAAAGGCTGCCTATGATCCGACAATCCTAAGGCGCATAATAGAAGAGCAAATGTATAGCATAGCAGTAGCAGGAGCCACCCACATCTTCACAGACGGATCGGTGGACACAGAATATGAGTGTGCTGGCGCTGCTCTTTGCACGGCCAGCGTATAGGCATATTGGAGACTGGGAGGACTAGTATCATCAACCCAAACTGAGCTGTTTGCCATACAACAGGCATTCGCATATGTGATTGCACAAAACACTCAAAATGCAATCATACACACAGACTCAAAAGCTGCACTTCAAATACTAGGACAAAAACAATGGAAAGATAATGTGGAAATAATTACCACCATTTTGTATCTTGGAGCAGTCGCTAAAGGCAAAGGACTCGACATAACCTTAAACTGGATCCCATCCCATATTGGAATCCCATTAAATGAAAAAGCAGATGAAATTGCTAAATTGGCAACTCGTCATCCAGTGATACATAAAACAATTCAACCCAGCCTAGAGAACATAAAAAACATCACCACCAAAAAACTCTCACATCTCAACAAAGCCTACCTGCACCAGAGAATAGCTGAAGGTTCGCCATCTGCAACATGGTATCTTCAGGCAACTAAATTAGAAAGGTTAAATATCCCAAAAGGAATCCACAGGGAAATAGCAGTTAGGTTATATAGACTACGTCTAGGTTACAGATGCAACTGGGAGATTGGTGAACCCCGACAGAGAGAGTGCATCTTCTGCCAAACTGTCACAGAAAAGCAATTACATCACTATCTTCTGGAATGTGAAGCAACCAGTGACCTTAGAAGAGCTTTAAGAGTTCCTGAATTTTGCAGTGGCCACCCTGAAGCCATTGGTTATTAAAAAAATGATTTTAATAAAACTGTAATAAGTGCCTCAAGCTAGGAATCATTAAGCTAGGGGTATGTGGTATGGCTACCCGTAGTATAACCAAGGGCTACATACGCTTCAAGGAGGAAAATTTCAACAAACAAGTTTGGAAACGTTGGAAGGGAAATTACATGTAAAAGACATTGATGCAGAATTGTGAATTGTTGAAGGGGAAGAAGAGGAAGCGCAGCTAAAGAAGATGAAGGAAGCTCGAGCCACAGCTCGTGCCAATCCTGCAAAGAAGCGAAAATCTGGTCGAGGTGGACATTTTTCAAACAAGAAAATGTTTTAATTTATATATAATTTTACAAGACATCGTCACTGCTTTTTTGTAATTTTTATTACATAATTTAAATTTGATTGGATATTAAACTAGTTTGAGCCAAGATTGTACATATTTTAGCTATACAAATTTAATTTTATAATTTATGAAGTAATTTTTATAGAATGACAAATTTACTTACATTATTTCCTTTGTTTTCCTTGTCAGTTATCAGATGCTAAGGAAATACATATTAATGAGGCACAAGAATAAATTATTAGTGTTGGGAAAAATTACATTTTCGGTATATTTTAGGTGTAAAAATGATTTACATAAAATAAATTAGCCGTCACAACTGCAAGAAAAATGACAGGTAGGATAACAAGAACGTTTCACACCAGAGATGCTATACCGATGATACTTTTCAAGACGCAAGTGTTCTCTAGAGTGGAGTACTGCTGCACAATGACAGCCACTTTCAAAGCTGGAGAAATTGCTGACCCGGAGAGCGTGCAGAGATCCTTTACTGCTAGAATCCAATCAATAAAACACCTAAACTACTGGGACCGATTAAAGAGCCTAAATCTGTATTCTCTTGAACGCAGGCGGGAGAGATACATAATAATTTACACGTTGAAAATAGTAGAGGGGGCTAGTTCCAAACGTGCACACAGAAATAACACCACACGAGAACAGAAGGCATGGCAGAATGTGCAGAATACCCCTGTTGAAGAGCAGAGGTGCAATAGGTACTCAGAGAGAACTATTAACATGAGAAGCCCGAGGCTGTTCAACACGTTTCCACTACACATAAGGGGCTTTACTAGCCGACCCCTCGCAGTATTCAACAGAGCTCGATAAGCACCTCCAAAGGATACTTGATCAACCAAGCTGTGACTCGTACGTCTGGCTGCGAGCAGCCGCGCCCATCTGCCTAGTTGACCAGTCCAGCAAAAAAAGGTCTGGTCGACGACCGGGCCGCGGAGACGCTAAGCCCCGGAAACACCTCAAGGTAACTTCAAGGTCAAGGTAGGGTATGCTGATCTCATACTTTGATTATTTTATTAAATAATGAGTGATTAATTTATTTCCTCTGTTTAGACAACCTCCCTTATATTATTTCTTAGTCCACGATCTTGATATTGTGTTTTGTAAATTTCATGTGGCTCCACCAAGCATCCTCATATAGTAATATTTCCCCTTGATTGAGTAAGCCGTCTTAGCGTAAATTCGCCCCTCTCTTTCAGTAATTGGGGATCCAGATTCCTGGGATTCCTGACTAATTGGCCGTTTCCTTCTTAACAGTCAATTAGCTTAATTACATCAGGTTATGAAGATGGTGGTGGAAGGGTTAAGAGTATTTATAACTGATAGTAGCAGTGTATTCTTGTACCTGTGGCACTTGGTGATCAAACACCAAGTATTGCAAGACATCACTGGGCTAAGGTTACAATAAACAGTGAACAACGGGCCGTTAACTAATGTTTATTAAAGTTCTGAGTGAAAGGAGCAAGTGAGTATGATTATTTTTTTTAATAAAGTTACACTGCCAGGGAATACTTCATGCAGTTATTATGGATGAAGAACACGCGTCTGTGCTGATCATATTTTACAACTGACAGTCGGTAGAGCGGTTTCTCAGTACTAAAACCACAGCAATATTAGACGCCAAAGGGATGTATTTTAGTAATGAACTTTGCCACATTTTAACCAGACGTATGGAAATGTCGTCGGTCAAGATGACGGGTCCGTGGGAGTGTGTCGTGTGGCAGATGGTCTGGCTTGCAAAACACTTCAAACTATCAAAAAGTGCGCGTTTCATCATGGTTGAGTCAACTTGTTGGTCAAGGGCGACAGTGACGAAGACGACAGTGTGTGTGTGTTACTTGTGCAAATGTCCTAATCAAGTCGGAAATTACCTGTATTAAACCCAACTCGACATATTACTATGTTAATATAAATTTATTTTGAAGGTAACATTCATTAAATTACCTGTGCTGAACTTGCGTACTTATGTTTCGCTTTGTGATTTATAAACAATGTATTTTCTTCAATTCTTATGTAAATATAAATGATTATGTATACCTGGTTGATGGGGTTCTTGGAGTTCTTCTACTCCCCAAGCCCGGCCCGAGGCCAGGCTTGACTTGTGAGAGTTTGGTCCACTAGGCTGTTGCTTGGAGCGGCCCGCAGGCCCACATACCCACCACAGCCCGGTTGGTCCGGCACTCCTTGCAGGAATAAGTCTAGTTTCCTCCTGAAAATGTCCACGGTTGTTCCGGCAATATTTCTTATGCTTGCTGGGAGGACGTTGAAGAACCGCGGACCTCTGATGTTTATACAGTGTTCTCTGATTGTGCCTATGGCACCTCTGCTCTTCACTGGTTCTATTCTACATTTTCTTCCATATCGTTCACTCCAGTGCGTTGTTATTTTACTGTGTAGATTTGGTACTTGGCTCTCTAGTATCTTCCAGGTATATATTATTTGATATCTCTCTCGTCTTCTTTCTAGTGAGTACATTTGGAGGGCTTTGAGACGATCCCAATAATTTAGGTGCTTTATTGCGTCTATGCGTGCCGTATATGTTCTCCGTATTCTCTCTATTTCAGCAGTCTCTTCTGCTCTGAAGGGGGAAGTGAGTACTGAGCAGTACTCAAGACGGGACAACACAAGTGACATTGTGATGGGATCCCTGGTTTTGAAAGTTCTCGTAATCCATCCTATCATTTTTCTGGCTGTCGCAATATTTGCTTGGTTATGCTCCTTAAACGTTAGGTCGTCAGACATTATTATTCCCAAATCCTTTACATGCTGTTTTCCTACTATGGGTACATTTGATTGTGTTTTGTACTCTGTATTATGTTTAAGGTCCTCATTTTTACCGTACCTGAGTACCTGGAATTTATCACTGTTAAACATGGTATTTTCTGATGCCCAGTCGAAAACTTCATTAATATCAACTTGAAGTTTTTCAATGTCTTCAGCCGAGGTAATTTTCATACTGATTTTTGTGTCATCTGCAAAGGATGATACGAAGCTGTGACTCGTATTTTTGTCTATATATGATATGAGAATAAGGAAAAGCAGCGGGGCAAGGACTGTACCCTGAGGTACAGAGCTTTTAACTGCACTTGGACTAGGTTTTATATGGTTGACCGTTACTCGCTGAGTCCTGTTTGACAGAAAACTGAGTATCCAGCGTCCTTCTTTACCGGTTATTCCCATTGACTTCATTTTGTGTGCTATCACGCCATGGTCACATTTATCGAAAGCCTTTGTATAACATGCTTTATCGAGTATCCCATGATTTCAGAGGAATTGACATTTAAAATTAGTATATTTCTTCCAAAAAATCTTTTTACCTTCCTAAGAACATATTCGTAAAGAAAACTGCCTCCACACTTGCACCCCTAAATATACTCAACCAAATCAATTTACATACATGTCCAACATTTGATTCCAACAACCCAGTGATTGCATATCTGTCTAAGGCCTAGCAGTTGCTTGTTTGATGAAAATTTATCCACAAAGAGGTGGGAACAGGCATGTCCGTAGGTGGTAGCTGTTTTGAGGTGATTAGCCAGTCGGCTAAGTTTTTCTGGTCACTGGGAGGTCGTTGGTCGTGGTGTATTGTATACCATATGTTAAACGCTCATTTGGATTGTCAGTCCTTACTTTGTGGTTGCTATCGCGGGGCAAGATATTGCTTGAGAGTATGAGTACAGCTGCTGACATCATTTTTGAACAGAATAGTTACCATAATGATGGCTTCAGCACCGCTAGTTTGTGGGTTACTTTTAGTTTCATGGACTTTTGAAGCTCTTTTAAGGTCCTTGGTCGCTTCAGAGTAAAGCAGTGGATTTTCTGTGATTGTTTGGCAGAAGATTCATTCCCACTAGTCTCCCAGTTCCATATGTGACCTAGACGATGTATATACAACCGAACTGTTATTTACTTGTGGGGTTCTTTCAGGAAATGAAGTTCGTACAGTAGGGAAAGCAACCCCTAAAACTTTGTTTTTCTAATATATCAAATAGGGGACAAAACAGCCCCTTAAACAGATTGGTCACACAACTGATTAAAAATAATGCTAATTTTCAGGAAGTATTTAGTCTTTATTTACTAATGAAGAGCTTAACATTACGCTTTCAACCAGACAAGTCTCTATTGGTGATTGACTAGTTTAGTGATAACAAGGGTTCCCCTTTGTAGGAACTAAAGTTATTAAGCAAATCGATAAATTATAGCCAAACAGGTCCCCAAGGGCAGATGAAGTCTTTACCAGTGTACTTAAAGACTGTAAAGACGAGCTTTATGATCCATTCTCCAGCATTTATATATATTTTTTTATTTTATTTATAAAACACACAACTACAATATAAAAACAGTTACCAAAGCACTATTACACAGTGAGTTGGATAGCACACACATGACTCATAAGAAAATTGAAACAATCAACACAAAACAGGTGATTAAACTACCCATCCCTCAGCACAGAAGAAAAATTACAGTACTGACAAATAAAGGCGTATGATGGGGAACATAAATGAACACAACACAAGGGGAGAGCATATATCCATCCATCTAACTATGTACAAAACCCATAAAACACTTGAAAACATTAATAGCATTTTACCCAATTTAAACATTTCCCAAAACGCCCCACTAAACAACACACCTAAGGCATACAGACCAAAAGGCCGGACACATAATACAAAAACAAAGACCAATTACAAAAAAATGCATAAAAGAAAGAAAAGCAATATACAAAAATGACAGTAATAAATTAACAATGTAAAACAGCGTAAACGAATACAAAGCAAATTACTCAGTTTTAAAGCACACAGTTCAGTTACAACACGCAACAGCCTACAGAAATATATATACACATGCATATATATATACACACACATAGTTTTGTTTTCCTTTTCCATATAAGTCATTAAATAAATATACATTCAAACCCTAGCAAACACAGAACCATCTCACACAACCCAAACCTAGGACACGAATAGTATTAAGGTAACAGAAGAAATGCACATATGAGAAGGTACCCACTCAAGGAAAACAGAACACATGTTATGTCAAAGGCCACATATGTACTATGGCAGGGCATAATAAAAAGGACCCAAGAATCCAAAATGAAACACACATTAAACTCCGAACCAGGAGAAAGGACGAATAAAACCAGTAGATAAAACTAGTTAACTATATAACAAAGTCCCCTCAACCGGAAACAATGTAACAGGGGGTTACAGCACCCCTTAAAATACACATATACACACTAGTACCTTAATACCTCAAACAAACTCATACACACCTAAACTGTCTCAAATCATAGCACCACAAACATCCGTATGGTACCCCAGCCACAATACCATCATAGTGCTATGCAGCGATACACACAGTGCCGTCCCACAAACCCATCACAAGAAGAAAGGAAGACACGCGGACAACAGGTCATGTCGCACGCAAACCCAGCACACACACACACACATACTCGCACACTCGCCCAAAGGAGATTAATCCCACAGCTAAACATTACACATTGACAGCATGCCAACAACCAACGTCAAAACAAAACGGAACCGAGAACACTAACAGTCGCCACCTGAAGAGTATAGTACAAACACCTCAGGAGGAGGAAAAAAAAAACAGAGGCCCAACAAAACCAGAACGACACACACAAAGCAGGAAAAAACAAAATTGATAACCCAATAACGTCCCTGAACCCCAGGAAACCCTAGACACATGGCAACCGACCTACGGAGCCCAGAGTCCATCAAACCCACAAAACGAAAGCAAACTACAATCCCAGTACCCCCCCAAAAAAACACGTCATATAATACCCATAACGCACATAAGCATCAGTAAAATGGTCCCCTAACCCTTCCCCAAGCAACCAACGTAATTCCCATTTCGAGTAACGTAACCGACCTTCCAAAAACCCCAACATTCTATCCACTGTATACCCCTCCCGCCTCCCAACCCACACACAATAAAGATAATCCGATAGAACTAAAAGCACAGTATTGCGGACCCTCCTACAAGGAGCCTGAACATCAAACATCAATAAACGTAAAGGGGAAATACGGTACACTGACCCGCAAAAACGCACAAGCGTTCTATTCAACCAATCCACCAACCTCGCCCGGCCTGGGCAAAAATAAAACGCATGAAACGCAGTCTCCAGCCCCCCACAAAGGTTACACCCAGCACTATCCTTAATCCCCAACCTCAGTAGCCGCTCGTTAGTCGCAAGCGACTCGTGTAAATACCGGTACAGGAATTCCCTCTGCGACGGAGCTAGAAACTTCAAATGGAGCGATTCACACACCACGATCCAATCAAAAAGAGGAAACGAGTCTTCAACAGCAGGGGCGACAAAAGGACGCACTTCCTCATGCATCCTCCGACACGTAAAAAACAAGAACCCCTCCACACGACAAAGCTTCCAGAGGACATCAATTGCACAAGTATAAAAGAGCGGCGATAGAAACGCAATCTCTCTACACAAAGTTAACCTCAACAGAGAATTTACACGCATCGTACAATAATATAACCCCAGAGAGAACACACCGCCCCCCCCAAGAGCCCCTTTCTAAACGAGACAAAACATATTGCCAACGCCTTATAGTATACATCGAACAATCCAATCCCGCCTCGCAATTTTGGCAAACAAAGCGTAGACCTACGTATCGGACAATACCTCTCACCCCACAAGTATCGAAAAAAACCTTATTAATGGCCAATGCAACCTGCCGACTCAACGGAAAGGTATGAGCCATGTACCAAACTTTGGACAGAACCTTGCAGTTAAGTAGCAGCCCCCTCTGAAACAAAGTCAGCCTCCTCCCATACAAACATGAAATTGAACCCAAAACTCTTCTAGAGACTGCCTCCCAATTCTCCTGCAAGGACATGGCATACGTTTTACACCACCGGATGCCAAGAGTCTGAATCGAGTCCACAACCAGGAACCAAAAATTCCCCCCCACGAAGGCCGAGAAGCCCAGGCACTAAGCCCCATCATACAAATTTTCTCCCGATTTAGCACTGCCCCCGTCGCCCGATGAAACCGAGCCAGTACATCCTGCACCACAAGAACTGACTCCTCCGTGGAGACAAACACAGTCGTGTCGTCCGCATACCCTACAACGGGTACCAGCAAACCATTCGGGAGACGTGGTGGCACAAGAGAATGATGGGACCGCAAAGCCAGATACAGAGGTTCCTGAAACAGAATAAACAGGATCATAGAAAGGAGGCAACCTTGCCAGACCGACTTCCCAAGGAAAAAGGGGGCACTCAATACCCCGTTAATACAAACACTACTCTTGCATCCCCTATACAGCATTCTGACCCAAGAGAGAAACTGCGGCCCAATCCCAATCCTCTCCATCACCTGAAACACAAAACTCATATCCACCCTATCAAAAGCCTTAGACCAATCTAAATTTCCCATGACCGATGGAACAACATTATCTGAAAGATAATAAATCATATCCCTCATCAAATTATTGCAGTAGACAATCGACCTACCCGGAACACCACAAAACTGCCCTGGCGAAATACACTTCCCCAAAACCAACCGAAACCTATTCGCCAGTATCTTGGAAAGAATTTTATAATCCTGGTTCAGGAGAGACAACGGTCTCCAATTTGAGAGCAGCTGCACATCCCCAGATTTCGGCAGGAGACGAATAATACCAAATGACTGTGACCCACTAATAACACCATGCCTCAGGCTATACCGCACCACTAAGAAGTCCGACCCAATCACCCCCCATAAACACTTATAGAATTCCGCCGGCAACCCATCAGACCCAGGCGCCTTCCCATTCGCTAAACCCCGAACCACCTCCCAAATCTCCCTATCCGTAAACTCTCAGTAATGGCACATTGTCCTCAACAGACAACACATTCTGGCAAAAACTAAGAAAATGTTCACAATCAGCCGACATACACTCTACCTTCCTATACAAACCCTCCAACTCTTGTCAAACCTAACACACCAACCCATCAGTATTAGTGAGGACCGTTCCATCCACCCTGCGAATACCAGTCATAACGGTAGAGTACCTAGGAGACTTAACCTTACCCAATAAGTGGGCAGTGACTCTCACCCTCTACACGCTCAGACGTCAATAGACGGATATGGATACCCTGAGCCACCTCCTCCCGCAACCCATTTATCCGTCTCTTCAGCAATACAATCTCATCATACCTATCCAAACCCTGGTCCATGAGCCCATAAAGCTGACGCAATCGAGCCTGCAACAAATTCAAAAGACCATACCGTTCCGCTGCAATACGCTTCGAGAAACGAACAAAGAAACGTTTGCACTCCACCTTACACCAGTCCCACCAATCTAGCAAAGACACAAAATCAACCTTCCACAGCACTAGCGCTCTCCACATCACACCAAATTCCTCCACCACCAACGGGTATCTAAGCAAACCACAATTTAGCTTCCACCAACCCCTACCCAACCGCACCTGATCATTGACAACAACGCCCACCACCACCATACTATGGTACGAAAAACAGACCGGAACAGTGGCCCAAGAGCGGACCTGACTATAAGATTTGTGCACATACACGCAATGAAGGCGAGAGCCATAATCCCTACTAACAAAGGTATAGGCCGGGACACCACCCGCCAGGAAACAGGTATCACGGAAGTGCATAGATTGCAACGTCCTAACTAAAGCAGGAGAGACAGACGCCTGAGCACGAGTGCAACAGTCCCGGACTGAGCTTACACAATTAAAGTCACCACCAAAAATCATCCTTCTCGTGTCATTCTGTAAAAAATAAAGCAAACCATCCGAGAACAACTCTTCCCTCTGAGCTCGCCTATGCGTTCCTGAGGGCGCATACACATTCAGCAAGGGAAACTGTTATAATAAATTAAATGGTGGGCTTGCTATGGGGAATCTAGTGCTATTCAGGGGTAAGGTCAGTCAGAATAAAGATGTATCTATTTGGGGAGATCTGTAAGGCCCGGCCCCCATGGAAACTAGAAGTAGTGCTGACTACTTGGCTACAAGGTCAGTCTAGGGAATGATCAAGATCTCCTACACAGGAAGAACGATACTCTTATAATTCATGTACTTATTTATTAACCCCTTAACAGCCCCCCATATACATTCACACCAATAACAATAACAACAACTTCACCACACTACCTTACGTTAAAAGCCTTGGTCCACATAAGCAGGATACAAGGTTTTACACTGAACACAAGCTAGGGTAAAGCTCTACAATTGAATAACTTGAAGTTAGAGTCAGCTTAGGGTAGGGGGACCACGTGGTTCCAATGGGACCCCCTTTAGAATAACTAGTAATATAAACTCTAAAAACACCTACTGCACACAGAGTATACTACTCTATACATAGAACATGAGTATGCCAGAGATTGAATAATGTACTCAGTATACTTATCTTGAACAAGACACAGAAATAAGGAAACGAAGAGGAAGGAGGAGGTAATTCCTTTCACCACAGCCAGCAACCAGAGAAGACCGCTTCAGCCCAGATCATCCAGCCTCCCGCATCGTGTGGTGCCGGGAAGAGCCTAATTGATCGTGCAGCTAAGCACATTAAAAATCTTCCCCTATGCAACGTATTGTTACTTTACAAATGATTAAATTATTAGTAAACATAGTTGGTGCCTATGTTATTATTTAATAATCAACCCCAAGCTCAGTCTTTAAATGCTTTTTGAAAAACAAGAATAGTCTTACGTCTGGCAGGGAAGATACAAACAGACACACATCGAGTTGCGTTTTGCTACTCTAACGTAGCTTATTTAGTTCAATTTTGAGCTCTGGTTTCCACTGAAGAACCCAGGGTCGTAACAGAAACACAGAACCCATAAACGACACATGCGCCAAAATCACATTACCACAGTAATTCATTTCCGAACTCACTATCCCCATGCTCGCCCTCTTTGCCAACAAAATCATCGTGCCACCCTTTAATAACACAGGAGGGTTCAGCAACACCTCGAAATAATGCAACACCACCTCCAGTCGGTCCATACACTTAACATTATGCTCTTTAAGAAATATAACATCCAACTTGTGATAGCGGGCCACCAACACAAGCTGACGTTGCTTCAAACGGCAATTCAGCCCATTAACGTTCAATGTCGCACATTTCATCCACACATCCATTGAGAAAAATTTACAATGAAGACCACATTCACACAACACTACCACTACATCCCAGGGTAGCATCGCACCCAACAGAAGAGCCCTCAACCCCATCTCCCAAAACTACTGGAATGGGAGCCACTTCGGCAAGCTTACCCAGAGAACTCTTCTGGAGCTTTACCGCCAAATCTCCCCTTACCGACTCTTCCTGGACCCCTTTCACAATATCCCACCAATCTACATTCTGTGTACCACCAGGTGGTGGATCACCCCCGCGAATTTTAGGAACTCCATCATCCATCACAGACACGCCCCCACCAGAAGGCGGAATATCCGAGTCGACGGAACCATAGGATCACACCGCACAGCCGTCAAGGAAGGGGGGAGGGGGTGTCGTCTTCCAACCTCCTCCGTGCATCTAGGATATTCTGATGAGAACCTCCAAATTTCCGCCGCTTCATACTGTGCTGCCCAGCGCCAACAGGCAACAGGCAATCTGCCTCACGTCGTCCAGAACCGCGACTAGGAGCATGCACATCCTCCATATGCACTTCCGCCACCACCTCAGTTGTTCGAGCAGCAGACCGAGCCATATGAACACCATCACTGATCACTTGCTGCGGGTTCCAATGCACACCAAACGACTCAGCATTGGAGCACCCATCCACCGATGAAATTCCCACCACTGCATCTACCACCTTACCAGAGAAGGTAGGCACCACAGCACACGCCTTCGGAGCTGGTCTGCACGGGCACGCACGGGCTCGTAGGGAGATCGACATTCCCACTAGACCTTTCAGGAGACGGCACAGCAGTACGGACGTCATCCGCACCAGCAGATACCACTGAAGCAGCACTCTTAGGACCCAGATTTGCGCCATCCACCAATGCATCCGGTCCCATACAAGGGGCACTGCTCAAAACTGATAGATCTTCTTGCTCATGCAAAGGAGGAAAATAATTTTCATTGAACAGATTAACCCGGTCATCTATCCTAGTGGTGCAGGCAGCAGCCACATTGGCCAACATGACCACACATGAAACATGTCCGAGTCTGTCCCCGGTAGAAGAAGCCAACCGTATAGCCAGCAATCTAAAGTGAGGAAGGCACATTCCCACGAAGGACCATTTTTGCCGTCCAGTAACCATTCATGAGTCCTTTGATGGCTCCAGACGTGTGCCTACACACACGAATAAAATCGACACGCTCATACCTGGCAAGCGCCCAACGGAGCTTGCCAGGTATGACATTTCAATTGGAGCATTTTTAATCGATACGTACGTATACTCCACACTCAAATTCGCCACCCTCAGAGCCCCGACCGTTGCTCAGCCGCACCTCCCGATCCTCATACTGTTCAATAAACTTCCTGAACAATCAATTCTCAGCGAACTTCACCACCACTCTGTCCTCGCTAATGATCTGCAAACCAACAAGATCTTCCACCTTCACTTTCATAACATCAAACAGCGTATTGCTGATGACTCCAATGTCCACTTTACAGGTGAACGTCAGCCCTGCCGACTCCTTCCTCCGCAGTGGCGGCACATAAGTCCCCATACTGAGACGAGTAAGTAGTCACCCCGCAGTGGCAAACGACCACTCGCCAGGGCAACCGAGAAGCGTCCAATGGAAACACCAGCAGAGAGACCTCAGGAACGTCCGACCTGGCTGGTGGTTCGACCACGACTCAAGGTGATTGACTAGTTTAGTGATCACAAGGGTTCTCCTTTGTAGGAACTAAAGTTATTAAGCAAATCGATAAATTAAAGCCAAACAGGTCCCCAAGGGCAGATGAAGTCTTTACCAGTGTACTTAAAGACTGTAAAGACGAGCTTTATGATCCATTCTCCAGCATTTATATAAATCATTAAAGTTGGGCAGTGCGCTGGAGTCGTGGAGGGTTGCCTATGTGGTACACATTAAGAAAGGAGTAGATCAACTGTGTCGAACTAACGGCAAATTAGTTTAACGCCTATTGCTGGAAGATTACTTCAATCTAAAATTGCAAAGGTTTTTTTCTACATGTTGAAATGTAGGTTAAATAAATGATTTACAACATGGTTTTAATAAGGACACTCGCGGTTGATAAGTTTCATATTCTATTCCAGCATAATTGAGGCAGTTGATAGTGGAAAGTTTTGCGATGTTTTGTACCTTCACGTAAGCAAAGTTTCTACTAAGAGTGTAGTTATTTCAATGGAAATAGTTAATATAATAACTTCATTGTTAACTGTACAAGTCCTATTGGCCAATACGTGAAAACAAATAATTATATCCACCCAAACCCATTCATATATATGTCTAACCTACGCTTAAAACATTCAAAGCGATCCTCCTCCTATTATGTTACGTGGTAATTGGTTCCACAAATCAGCAACCCTGTTACTGGTATCAATTGATTTGATACTTAAAATGGAAAGTGTAGCGAGTGAATTGGTGCTAGTGAGCTAGCTATATGGAGCTCTGTAACGGACAAAGTTGGATTCCCGCGATAGGGGCTACGACAGATTCAGGAGCCAAGACAGCCGAAACAACGTCACGATTAAGCAAAGGAGGAGATCAGCAGTAGAGGGCCCTTGTCTTTGATTATCGTATGGGACGGGGGTCTTAAATAGACTGGCGAGGCCGACTACAGATGTCAAAGACTTCCAAGTCATTCGCTTTGCTGAAAGAGGAATAATGTAAGGTAAGGTAAGTGGAATAATGTCTATTGTTTCTGTGCAGACAAGAGCATTTAAATCTTTTTTGTTTTTCAGACTCTTACTGTTCGTGTAATTTACCTTAAGTGTATTATTACCTTAAGTGTATTATTTTTCTTCCTTTTTCATTCCCCCCCCCCCCCCCCAACACATTTTATTGCCTCATTTCTCCATATCTATTCCCATGCCACTATCTACTAACAATTTAAACCCAAACACACCCCTCCCACCACAGGTTCCAACGAGTTGGCAACGGCAACAACCCCAGCTCGAGCTTTCATGTCATTAAAAGAACAAATCCCCAGGGGCTGTGCAGTGGGTTCGAACGTACGTCCAGGATGATCCCAAACACGCACATTAGTCGACTGTGCCACTACATTGAATCTGACACACGACAGGTGCATCTGGGATAATCCGGGACGTAGGTTCGAACCCTCATCACATCCCTTGTGGATGAATGCCACAAATGATCGGGATTCCTCCCTTGCTCCTAACTAATTCTATGGCTTTCTTAAACCTCTCTTATCAGTTCCTAACCCATATCTCATCTTACATAATTTCCACCAACACTGATCCAAATAATGGGGTTGTTCCCATTTCCAGCCATAACATCATTCATGTTGTTTACTGTATCACCAATTCATTGTCCCGGATAGCAAACCCTTAACCAGTTCCCCCCCCCCCTATCTCTGGCACAACAGGCTCTATCCAAATACCTCACCTAGGAATCACCAACAACCAAAATTTGCTTAAGTACTTCCTTTACTTTGTGAACACCCTGAGGGACCTGCGCTCCCTTCGTTGCCTTGTTTTTCGAGCAAACTGCCGTCTCCCTACAACACTTCCAGCATGGCAAATGGGTTAGAAGTCTGAAGACATTTAACAAACTTTTTATGACAGACGGCTTTGTCATAGGTTTCTTAAAACCCCTGTCCTTTGCGACATTCCAAGACGAAGACTTTCTACTGTTGCTCTCCTCATTTACTCCCTCTTGAGGTTGTTTCATCTGTCTTGGCTCCTGCATCTGTCCTAGCTCCTTCCACATGGAATCCAACTTTGCCCTCTTAGCCCCACATTGCTCTGCTCCTGGAAGTGGTAGCGAGTGAACTGGTGACAGTTCACTCACTACAACTTCCATTTTCAATATCGGGACAATTGGAACTCCAGCTAACACACCCTCTCACTGTGCCTCACTGTACATCTACTACGTTACCTGATAACTGGTTCCACAAATCCACAACCATGTTATTAGTCGATTATTTGTTAGGTCTCACCAAAATCTAAACTTATCATTTTTATATCCATTGTTTTACGTTTTTTTTAATATATACAATAACATACCGACATTATTGAGGTGTTCAAGTGGGTGAACGGGCATAAAGGATTATTAATGAGGTATTAAAAGTATCAACACACAAAACATGAAACAATGAAATTATATATATATATATATATATATATATATATATATATATATATATATATATATATATATATATATATATATATATATATATATATATATATTGGTGTATACTGGCAGCAGGTTTTCTTTCAAACATGTTTCATTGAATATGACCGCATATTCTGTATTTATTATTTTCTGGTTTAGGGCTTCTATCCCTCTAACTATTTTCTTAGCATCAGGGCTTAATTGGAATAGGAGTTCTCCAAAACTCATTTTCGTACTTTTAAGGTAAAGAAAAGAAGTGATTTACTATAGAGTGTATTACACTTATTTGTATAATTTGCACGACGTTTCGAACCTCCATGGTTCATTCTCAAGTGAACAATCTTACAATACTAGTTGATTTTATACCCGCATTAGGTCAGGTGATAATACAATGAAGGTGAAAAACATGGGGGGATACATAAGGGATAAACATAGGGGCTGCAGAAGGCTTATTGGCCCATACGAGGCATCTCCTATCTAAACACAAAGATTAATCCAGTGTAATTGGCCTGTTATGTTGGACATTGTCTTCTGTGTTGGCATCGATATGTTCTTGTCTTGTCCTTACTCTCATGGTGGGTAGAGTAAATAGTTCCGTGATTTGGGTGTTCATGGTAGGTCGCTCTATTCTTATGTGAATTGCCTCAAGAATTTGTAATCTTCTTGAATCTTGGGTTTTGTCTATTATGCAAGTATTCTTGTTCAACATTTCTCTTGTTAGAAGAAAATTTCTCTTGTTAGAAGTTAGTTTCTCTTCTAACAAGAGAAATGTTGAACAAGAATACTTGCATAATAGACAAAACCCAAGATTCAAGAGGATTACAAATTCTTGAGGCAATTCACATAAGAATAGAGCGACCTACCATGAACACCCAAATCACGGAACTATTTACTCTACCCACCATGAGAGTAAGGACAAGACAAGAACATATCGATGCCAACACAGAAGACAATGTCCAACATAACAGGCCAATTACACTGGATTAATCTTTGTGTTTAGATAGGAGATGCCTCGTATGGATGGGGTTGTTGCTGTTGCGAACTCGCTAGAAGAAGTGGTTAGAGGTGTTTGTTTGGGTTTAAACTGTTAGTAGATAGAGGTATGGGAATTGATTTGGAGGAAGGAGGTAATAAAAGTATGTGTTTGTGGGAGAAAGGAATTGGCAAAACGATCAGGGAAAGAGAAGGTCCGCAAAATAACAATTCACTTAGGGTATATTACACTAACAGTAGAAGTCTAAGAAATAAAATTAACGAATTAAATGCTCTTGTCTGCACAGAAAAAATAGATATTATTGCACTTACCGAAACGTGGATGAATGTAGAAAATAGAGAACTATTAGCTGAATATCAAATATATGGATTTAAACTATTTCACACAGATAGATATATTAGACGAGGAGGTGGAGTAGCCATATATGTTAGGAACAATTTGAAATGTAGTCTCAAAGAGGGAATCAAAACAGAGCCACACACAGAAACTATTTGGATTGAATTAAACGAAAAAGCTAATAATATTATAATAGGAGTAATATATAGGCCACCAAATTTAGACAGAATGGAAGCAAAGCATCTATGGGATGAAATATCTAGAGCATCTAGATCTAACAGTATTTATGTCATGGGTGACTTTAATTTTAGCGGAATAAACTGGTTGAACAAAACAGGGAATAGTGAAGCAGAAGATTTTCTAGAATTAATTGACGATTGCTTTCTTACGCAACACATTAAGGAACCAACACGGGAAAATAATATTTTAGATTTAGTGTTAACTAACAGGGAAACGCAAATTAATGACATCGAAATAGGGAGTGAGCTAGGGAGCAGTGATCACAAAGAAATCAGATTTAGCATAGAATGGAATAGACCAGTAGGAGAAAATTCTGTTAAAGTGCCAGATTTTCGAAAAGCTGATTTTAATAGCCTAAGAAATTTTTTGGGTCAAATTGATTGGAAAGGCTTGGGTATGGGGTGTGGGCCGGTCTTGGAGCGAGACATGAACCCAGCGATAGGTGACTTAAATGGGGATTTCGATGTGGATTCAATATATAACTTATTTAAGAATATTCTAAACAAAGCACAGGAACGTAGTATACCATACAAATTGAATAGATCGTATACTAATGACCCAAAGTGGATAACAAAGAATTTGAAGAACCTTATAGGTAAAAAGAGAGCTTGGTACAAAAGGATTAAAAATGGGGAGGTCACTTTAGAACAGGAATTCGTACAACTGGTTAGAAATGTTAAAAAAGAGATAAGGAAAGCAAAAAGAAACTATGAAGTTCGCATAGCAGGGCAAGCAAAGACAAATCCTAAAGGGTTTTTTCAGTTATATCGTACTAAGACTAGGGAAAGGATAGGTCCATTAAAAACTGAGACAGGTCAAATAACAGATAGTGATGAAGAGATGAGTAGTATTTTTAATAAATATTTTGTATCTGTATTTACTAAAGAGGAACTTAACAATATGCCTTCAGCCGAACAAGTCTATGTGGGTGGGGACGAGGACAGGTTGACGAGTTTAGCAGTTACCAGGGAGGATGTTCTTAAACAAATAGTAAAACTCAATCCAAACAAATCCCCAGGGCCGGATGAAGTGTTTGCTAGGGTGCTTAAAGAATGCAAAGAGGAGCTTTGTGACCCACTGTCAACCATATTTAATAAATCAATAGAGTCAGGCAGAGTGCCAGAGTTTTGGAAAGTTGCTAATGTGATACCAGTTTTTAAGAAAGGAGATAGATCACTTGCGTCTAACTATCGACCAATTAGCCTAACGTCTATTGTGGGAAAGTTACTCGAATCTATAATAGCAAATAAAATTCGTCTTCATCTTGAAAAACATAAATTAATAATTGAGTCGCAACATGGTTTTATAAATGGCCGTTCATGTTTAACAAATTTGTTATCTTTTTATTCTAGCATTGTTGAGGCAGTTGATAGTGGTAAGGATTGCGATGTTGTATACCTTGACTTTAGCAAAGCTTTTGATACAGTGCCACATGAAAGACTGATTAAAAAAATAGAGTCTCATGGTATTGGGGGTGCTATATTAAGCTGGATTAGGGCATGGCTATACCAAAGGAAACAGAGAGTTAGTATAAATGGAATCAAGTCAGAGTGGGAAAATGTTGTAAGTGGAGTGCCTCAAGGCTCTGTCCTGGGACCTCTGTTGTTTATAATATATATAAATGATTTAGATTCAGGTTTGAGTAGCAACATTTGCAAATTTGCCGATGATACGAAAATCGGTAGGGAAATTAATTCGGAGGAGGACTCACTATCACTTCAAGTTGATCTAGATAGGGTTTTGAAATGGTCAAAGGATTGGCAGATGCAGTTTAATGCTGATAAATGTAAAGTTCTGAGGTTAGGTAATGATGATAGAGTTACAAGATACGAGCTAGATGGTGTTGTGATTGCGAAGTCGGATTGCGAAAGGGATCTGGGAGTTATGATTAGTAAGAATTTAAAACAAAAGGATCAATGCATAAATGTTCGTAATAAGGCAAATCGGACACTTGGATTTATTAATCGCAGCGTTAGTAACAAGACACCTGGTGTGGTTCTCAAGCTATATCTTGCTCTAGTTAGGCCCCATTTAGATTATGCAGTTCAGTTTTGGTCGCCATATTATAGAATGGATATAAATTCACTTGAACGTGTCCAGCGTAGGATGACTAAGTTAATTCCCCAAATTAGAAATCTTTCATATGAAGAAAGATTAACAAAGCTTAAGTTGCATTCACTGGAAAGGCGAAGAGTTAGGGGTGACATGATAGAGGTTTACAAGTGGATGAATGGACATAACCGGGGGGATATTAATAGGGTATTAAAAGTATCAACACAGGACAGAACACGAAACAATGGATATAAATTGGATAAGTTTAGATTTAGGAAAGACTTGGGTAAATACTGGTTCAGTAACAGGGTTGTTGATTTGTGGAACCAATTGCCGCGTAACATTGTGGAGGTGGGGTCCCTCGATTGTTTCAAGCACGGGTTGGACAAGTATATGAGTGGGATTGGGTGGTTATAGAATAGGAGCTGCCTCGTATGGGCCAATAGGCCTTCTGCAGTTACCTTTGTTCTTATGTTCTTATGTTCTTATGTATGGGCCAATAAGCCTTCTGCAGCCCCTATGTTTATCCCTTATGTATCCCCCCATGTTTTTCACCTTCATTGTATTATCACCTGACCTAATGCGGGTATAAAATCAACTAGTATTGTAAGATTGTTCACTTGAGAATGAACCATGGAGGTTCGAAACGTCGTGCAAATTATACAAATAAGTGTAATACACTCTATAGTAAATCACTTCTTTTCTTTACCTTAAAAGTACGAAAATGAGTTTTGGAGAACTCCTATTCCAATTAAGCCCTGATGCTAAGAAAATAGTTAGAGGGATAGAAGCCCTAAACCAGAAAATAATAAATACAGAATATGCGGTCATATTCAATGTATATATATATATATATATATATATATATATATACATTGAATATGACCGCATATTCTGTATTTATTATTTTCTGGTTTAGGGCTTCTATCCCTCTAACTATTTTCTTAGCATCAGGGCTTAATTGGAATAGGAGTTCTCCAAAACTCATTTTCGTACTTTTAAGGTAAAGAAAAGAAGTGATTTACTATAGAGTGTATTACACTTATTTGTATAATTTGCACGACGTTTCGAACCTCCATGGTTCATTCTCAAGTGAACAATCTTACAATACTATATATATATATATATATATATATATATATATATATATATATATGTGCGAACAAGCCAGAATGGTCCCCTGGACAATATGCAACTGAAAACTCACACCCCAGAAGTGACTCGAACCCATACTCCCAGAAGCAACGCAACTGGTATGTACAAGACGCCTTAATCCACTTGACCATCACGACCGGACAAAATGAGGTGATAGCCGAGGCTATTTGAACCACCCCACCGCCGGCACTCGGATAGTAATCTTGGGCATAGCATTTTACCAAATCACCTCATTCTTAGGGGCACACGTGAGGAACACAAATGCGAACAAGCCAGAATGGTCCCCTGGACAATATGCAACTGAAAACTCACACCCCAGAAGTGACTCGAACCCATACTCCCAGAAGCAACGCAACTGGTATGTACAAGACGCCTTAATCCACTTGACCATCACGACCGGACAAAATGAGGTGATAGCCGAGGCTATTTGAACCACCCCACCGCCGGCACTCGCATAGTAATGTTGGGCATAGCATTTTACCAAATCACCTCATTCTTAGGGGCACACGTGAGGAACACAAATGCGAACAAGCCAGAATGGTCCCCTGGACAATATGCAACTGAAAACTCACACCCCAGAAGTGACTCGAACCCATACTCCCAGAAGCAACGCAACTGGTATGTACAAGACGCCTTAATCCACTTGACCATCACGACCGGACAAAATGAGGTGATAGCCGAGGCTATTTGAACCACCCCACCGCCGGCACTCGGATAGTAATCTTGGGCATAGCATTTTACCAAATCACCTCATTCTTAGGGGCACACGTGAGGAACACAAATGCGAACAAGCCAGAATGGTCCCCTGGACAATATGCAACTGAAAACTCACACCCCAGAAGTGACTCGAACCCATACTCCCAGAAGCAACGCAACTGGTATGTACAAGACGCCTTAATCCACTTGACCATCACGACCGGACAAAATGAGGTGATAGCCGAGGCTATTTGAACCACCCCACCGCCGGCACTCGGATAGTAATCTTGGGCATAGCATTTTACCAAATCACCTCATTCTTAGGGGCACACGTGAGGAACACAAATGCGAACAAGCCAGAATGGTCCCCTGGACAATATGCAACTGAAAACTCACACCCCAGAAGTGACTCGAACCCATACTCCCAGAAGCAACGCAACTGGTATGTACAAGACGCCTTAATCCACTTGACCATCACGACCGGACAAAATGAGGTGATAGCCGAGGCTATTTGAACCACCCCACCGCCGGCACTCGGATAGTAATCTTGGGCATAGCATTTTACCAAATCACCTCATTCTTAGGGGCACACGTGAGGAACACAAATGCGAACAAGCCAGAATGGTCCCCTGGACTATATGCAACTGAAAACTCACACCCCAGAAGTGACTCGAACCCATACTCCCAGAAGCAACGCAACTGGTATGTACAAGACGCCTTAATCCACTTGACCATCACGACCGGACAAAATGAGGTGATAGCCGAGGCTATTTGAACCACCCCACCGCCGGCACTCGGATAGTAATCTTGGGCATAGCATTTTACCAAATCACCTCATTCTTAGGGGCACACGTGAGGAACACAAATGCGAACAAGCCAGAATGGTCCCCTGGACAATATGCAACTGAAAACTCACACCCCAGAAGTGACTCGAACCCATACTCCCAGAAGCAACGCAACTGGTATGTACAAGACGCCTTAATCCACTTGACCATCACGACCGGACAAAATGAGGTGATAGCCGAGGCTATTTGAACCACCCCACCGCCGGCACTCGGATAGTAATCTTGGGCATAGCATTTTACCAAATCACCTCATTCTTAGGGGCACACGTGAGGAACACAAATGCGAACAAGCCAGAATGGTCCCCTGGACAATATGCAACTGAAAACTCACACCCCAGAAGTGACTCGAACCCATACTCCCAGAAGCAACGCAACTGGTATGTACAAGACGCCTTAATCCACTTGACCATCACGACCGGACAAAATGAGGTGATAGCCGAGGCTATTTGAACCACCCCACCGCCGGCACTCGGATAGTAATCTTGGGCATAGCATTTTACCAAATCACCTCATTCTTAGGGGCACACGTGAGGAACACAAATGCGAACAAGCCAGAATGGTCCCCTGGACAATATGCAACTGAAAACTCACACCCCAGAAGTGACTCGAACCCATACTCCCAGAAGCAACGCAACTGGTATGTACAAGACGCCTTAATCCACTTGACCATCACGACCGGACAAAATGAGGTGATAGCCGAGGCTATTTGAACCACCCCACCGCCTGCACTCGGATAGTAATCTTGGGCATAGCATTTTACCAAATCACCTCATTCTTAGGGGCACACGTGAGGAACACAAATGCGAACAAGCCAGAATGGTCCCCTGGACAATATGCAACTGAAAACTCACACCCCAGAAGTGACTCGAACCCATACTCCCAGAAGCAACGCAACTGGTATGTACAAGACGCCTTAATCCACTTGACCATCACGACCGGACAAAATGAGGTGATAGCCGAGGCTATTTGAACCACCCCACCGCCGGCACTCGGATAGTAATCTTGGGCATAGCATTTTACCAAATCACCTCATTCTTAGGGGCACACGTGAGGAACACAAATGCGAACAAGCCAGAATGGTCCCCTGGACAATATGCAACTGAAAACTCACACCCCAGAAGTGACTCGAACCCATACTCCCAGAAGCAACGCAACTGGTATGTACAAGACGCCTTAATCCACTTGACCATCACGACCGGACAAAATGAGGTGATAGCCGAGGCTATTTGAACCACCCCACCGCCGGCACTCGGATAGTAATCTTGGGCATAGCATTTTACCAAATCACCTCATTCTTAGGGGAACACGTGAGGAACACAAATGCGAACAAGCCAGAATGGTCCCCTGGACAATATGCAACTGAAAACACACCCCAGAAGTGACTCGAACCCATACTCCCAGAAGCAACGCAACTGGTATGTACAAGACGCCTTAATCCACTTGACCATCACGACCGGACAAAATGAGGTGATAGCCGAGGCTATTTGAACCACCCCACCGCCGGCACTCGGATAGTAATCTTGGGCATAGCATTTTACCAAATCACCTCATTCTTAGGGGCACACGTGAGGAACACAAATGCGAACAAGCCAGAATGGTCCCCTGGACAATATGCAACTGAAAACTCACACCCCAGAAGTGACTCGAACCCATACTCCCAGAAGCAACGCAACTGGTATGTACAAGACGCCTTAATCCACTTGACCATCACGACCGGACAAAATGAGGTGATAGCCGAGGCTATTTGAACCACCCCACCGCCGGCACTCGGATAGTAATCTTGGGCATAGCATTTTACCAAATCACCTCATTCTTAGGGGCACACGTGAGGAACACAAATGCGAACAAGCCAGAATGGTCCCCTGGACAATATGCAACTGAAAACTCACACCCCAGAAGTGACTCGAACCCATACTCCCAGAAGCAACGCAACTGGTATGTACAAGACGCCTTAATCCACTTGACCATCACGACCGGACAAAATGAGGTGATAGCCGAGGCTATTTGAACCACCCCACCACCGGCACTCGGATAGTAATCTTGGGCATAGCAACCAAATCACCTCATTCTTAGGGGCACACGTGAGGAACACAAATGCGAACAAGCCAGATTGGGCCCCTGGACAATATGCAACTGAAAACTCACACCCCAGAAGTGACTCGAACCCATACTCCCAGAAGCAACGCAACTGGTATGTACAAGACGCCTTAATCCACTTGACCATCACGACCGGACAAAATGAGGTGATAGCCGAGGCTATTTGAACCACCCCACCGCCGGCACTCGGATAGTAATCTTGGGCATAGCATTTTACCAAATCACCTCATTCTTAGGGGCACACGTGAGGAACACAAATGCGAACAAGCCAGAATGGTCCCCTGGACAATATGCAACTGAAAACTCACACCCCAGAAGTGACTCGAACCCATACTCCCAGAAGCAACGCAACTGGTATGTACAAGACGCCTTAATCCACTTGACCATCACGACCGGACAAAATGAGGTGATAGCCGAGGCTATTTGAACCACCCCACCGCCGGCACTCGGATAGTAATCTTGGGCATAGCATTTTACCAAATCACCTCATTCTTAGGGGCACACGTGAGGAACACAAATGCGAACAAGCCAGAATGGTCCCCTGGACAATATGCAACTGAAAACTCACACCCCAGAAGTGACTCGAACCCATACTCCCAGAAGCAACGCAACTGGTATGTACAAGACGCCTTAATCCACTTGACCATCACGACCGGACAAAATGAGGTGATAGCCGAGGCTATTTGAACCACCCCACCGCCGGCACTCGGATAGTAATCTTGGGCATAGCATTTTACCAAATCACCTCATTCTTAGGGGCACACGTGAGGAACACAAATGCGAACAAGCCAGAATGGTCCCCTGGACAATATGCAACTGAAAACACACCCCAGAAGTGACTCGAACCCATACTCCCAGAAGCAACGCAACTGGTATGTACAAGACGCCTTAATCCACTTGACCATCACGACCGGACAAAATGAGGTGATAGCCGAGGCTATTTGAACCACCCCACCGCCGGCACTCGGATAGTAATCTTGGGCATAGCATTTTACCAAATCACCTCATTCTTAGGGGCACACGTGAGGAACACAAATGCGAACAAGCCAGAATGGTCCCCTGGACAATATGCAACTGAAAACTCACACCCCAGAAGTGACTCGAACCCATACTCCCAGAAGCAACGCAACTGGTATGTACAAGACGCCTTAATCCACTTGACCATCACGACCGGACAAAATGAGGTGATAGCCGAGGCTATTTGAACCACCCCACCGCCGGCACTCGGATAGTAATCTTGGGCATAGCATTTTACCAAATCACCTCATTCTTAGGGGCACACGTGAGGAACACAAATGCGAACAAGCCAGAATGGTCCCCTGGACAATATGCAACTGAAAACTCACACCCCAGAAGTGACTCGAACCCATACTCCCAGAAGCAACGCAACTGGTATGTACAAGACGCCTTAATCCACTTGACCATCACGACCGGACAAAATGAGGTGATAGCCGAGGCTATTTGAACCACCCCACCACCGGCACTCGGATAGTAATCTTGGGCATAGCAACCAAATCACCTCATTCTTAGGGGCACACGTGAGGAACACAAATGCGAACAAGCCAGAATGGGCCCCTGGACAATATGCAACTGAAAACTCACACCCCAGAAGTGACTCGAACCCATACTCCCAGAAGCAACGCAACTGGTATGTACAAGACGCCTTAATCCACTTGACCATCGCGACCGGACAAAATGAGGTGATAGCCGAGGCTATTTGAACCACCCCACCGCCGGCACTCGGATAGTAATCTTGGGCATAGCATTTTACCAAATCACCTCATTCTTAGGGGCACACGTGAGGAACACAAATGCGAACAAGCCAGAATGGTCCCCTGGACAATATGCAACTGAAAACTCACACCCCAGAAGTGACTCGAACCCATACTCCCAGAAGCAACGCAACTGGTATGTACAAGACGCCTTAATCCACTTGACCATCACGACCGGACAAAATGAGGTGATAGCCGAGGCTATTTGAACCACCCCACCGCCGGCACTCGGATAGTAATCTTGGGCATAGCATTTTACCAAATCACCTCATTCTTAGGGGCACACGTGAGGAACACAAATGCGAACAAGCCAGAATGGTCCCCTGGACAATATGCAACTGAAAACTCACACCCCAGAAGTGACTCGAACCCATACTCCCAGAAGCAACGCAACTGGTATGTACAAGACGCCTTAATCCACTTGACCATCACGACCGGACAAAATGAGGTGATAGCCGAGGCTATTTGAACCACCCCACCGCCGGCACTCGGATAGTAATCTTGGGCATAGCATTTTACCAAATCACCTCATTCTTAGGGGCACACGTGAGGAACACAAATGCGAACAAGCCAGAATGGTCCCCTGGACAATATGCAACTGAAAACTCACACCCCAGAAGTGACTCGAACCCATACTCCCAGAAGCAACGCAACTGGTATGTACAAGACGCCTTAATGCACTTGACCATCACGACCGGACAAAATGAGGTGATAGCCGAGGCTATTTGAACCACCCCACCACCGGCACTCGGATAGTAATCTTGGGCATAGCATTTTACCAAATCACCTCATTCTTAGGGGCACACGTGAGGAACACAAATGCGAACAAGCCAGAATGGTCCCCTGGACAATATGCAACTGAAAACTCACACCCCAGAAGTGACTCGAACCCATACTCCCAGAAGCAACGCAACTGGTATGTACAAGACGCCTTAATCCACTTGACCATCACGACCGGACAAAATGAGGTGATAGCCGAGGCTATTTGAACCACCCCACCGCCGGCACTCGGATAGTAATCTTGGGCATAGCATTTTACCAAATCACCTCATTCTTAGGGGCACACGTGAGGAACACAAATGCGAACAAGCCAGAATGGTCCCCTGGACAATATGCAACTGAAAACACACCCCAGAAGTGACTCGAACCCATACTCCCAGAAGCAACGCAACTGGTATGTACAAGACGCCTTAATCCACTTGACCATCACGACCGGACAAAATGAGGTGATAGCCGAGGCTATTTGAACCACCCCACCGCCGGCACTCGGATAGTAATCTTGGGCATAGCATTTTACCAAATCACCTCATTCTTAGGGGCACACGTGAGGAACACAAATGCGAACAAGCCAGAATGGTCCCCTGGACAATATGCAACTGAAAACTCACACCCCAGAAGTGACTCGAACCCATACTCCCAGAAGCAACGCAACTGGTATGTACAAGACGCCTTAATCCACTTGACCATCACGACCGGACAAAATGAGGTGATAGCCGAGGCTATTTGAACCACCCCACCGCCGGCACTCGGATAGTAATCTTGGGCATAGCATTTTACCAAATCACCTCATTCTTAGGGGCACACGTGAGGAACACAAATGCGAACAAGCCAGAATGGTCCCCTGGACAATATGCAACTGAAAACTCACACCCCAGAAGTGACTCGAACCCATACTCCCAGAAGCAACGCAACTGGTATGTACAAGACGCCTTAATCCACTTGACCATCACGACCGGACAAAATGAGGTGATAGCCGAGGCTATTTGAACCACCCCACCACCGGCACTCGGATAGTAATCTTGGGCATAGCAACCAAATCACCTCATTCTTAGGGGCACACGTGAGGAACACAAATGCGAACAAGCCAGAATGGGCCCCTGGACAATATGCAACTGAAAACTCACACCCCAGAAGTGACTCGAACCCATACTCCCAGAAGCAACGCAACTGGTATGTACAAGACGCCTTAATCCACTTGACCATCACGACCGGACAAAATGAGGTGATAGCCGAGGCTATTTGAACCACCCCACCGCCGGCACTCGGATAGTAATCTTGGGCATAGCATTTTACCAAATCACCTCATTCTTAGGGGCACACGTGAGGAACACAAATGCGAACAAGCCAGAATGGTCCCCTGGACAATATGCAACTGAAAACTCACACCCCAGAAGTGACTCGAACCCATACTCCCAGAAGCAACGCAACTGGTATGTACAAGACGCCTTAATCCACTTGACCATCACGACCGGACAAAATGAGGTGATAGCCGAGGCTATTTAAACCACCCCACCGCCGGCACTCGGATAGTAATCTTGGGCATAGCATTTTACCAAATCACCTCATTCTTAGGGGCACACGTGAGGAACACAAATGCGAACAAGCCAGAATGGTCCCCTGGACAATATGCAACTGAAAACTCACACCCCAGAAGTGACTCGAACCCATACTCCCAGAAGCAACGCAACTGGTATGTACAAGACGCCTTAATCCACTTGACCATCACGACCGGACAAAATGAGGTGATAGCCGAGGCTATTTGAACCACCCCACCGCCGGCACTCGGATAGTAATCTTGGGCATAGCATTTTACCAAATCACCTCATTCTTAGGGGCACACGTGAGGAACACAAATGCGAACAAGCCAGAATGGTCCCCTGGACAATATGCAACTGAAAACTCACACCCCAGAAGTGACTCGAACCCATACTCCCAGAAGCAACGCAACTGGTATGTACAAGACGCCTTAATGCACTTGACCATCACGACCGGACAAAATGAGGTGATAGCCGAGGCTATTTGAACCACCCCACCACCGGCACTCGGATAGTAATCTTGGGCATAGCATTTTACCAAATCACCTCATTCTTAGGGGCACACGTGAGGAACACAAATGCGAACAAGCCAGAATGGTCCCCTGGACAATATGCAACTGAAAACTCACACCCCAGAAGTGACTCGAACCCATACTCCCAGAAGCAACGCAACTGGTATGTACAAGACGCCTTAATCCACTTGACCATCACGACCGGACAAAATGAGGTGATAGCCGAGGCTATTTGAACCACCCCACCGCCGGCACTCGGATAGTAATCTTGGGCATAGCATTTTACCAAATCACCTCATTCTTAGGGGCACACGTGAGGAACACAAATGCGAACAAGCCAGAATGGTCCCCTGGACAATATGCAACTGAAAACTCACACCCCAGAAGTGACTCGAACCCATACTCCCAGAAGCAACGCAACTGGTATGTACAAGACGCCTTAATCCACTTGACCATCACGACCGGACAAAATGAGGTGATAGCCGAGGCTATTTGAACCACCCCACCGCCGGCACTCGGATAGTAATCTTGGGCATAGCATTTTACCAAATCACCTCATTCTTAGGGGCACACGTGAGGAACACAAATGCGAACAAGCCAGAATGGTCCCCTGGACAATATGCAACTGAAAACTCACACCCCAGAAGTGACTCGAACCCATACTCCCAGAAGCAACGCAACTGGTATGTACAAGACGCCTTAATCCACTTGACCATCACGACCGGACAAAATGAGGTGATAGCCGAGGCTATTTGAACCACAAATAGCCGAGGCTATTTGAACCAAATACACAACCCAGTTGTGTATTTGTGAAGTCTTTGAAAAGTGTAATAAGTTTTACGAAACGCTCCCGTGTCGCGTCAGACTAGAAATAAAAATGAATTTTGGAGAAGTGATTTTTTATTTACCTCCAACAGTGAAGCGTAATGTACGAAAGATTGAGAAAATTCGTGTTAGAATTATTAATCTTACTTTTTCGGTCATATTTAATAATATATGTCTACAGGAAAGACTGCTACCAAAATATACTAATATATATATATATATATATATATATATATTGGTGTATACTGGCAGCAGGTTTTCTTTCAAACATGTTTCATTGAATATGACCGCATATTCTGTATTTATTATTTTCTGGTTTAGGCTTCTATCCCTCTAACTATTTTCTTAGCATCAGGGCTTAATTGAAATAGGAGTTCTCCAAAACTCATTTTCGTACTTTTAAGGTGAAGAAAAGAAGTGATTTACTATAGAGTGTATTACACTTATTTGTATAATTTGCACGACGTTTCGAACCTCCATGGTTCATTCTCAAGTGAACAGATCTTAATGATGATGAAGATTAAGCCACCCAAAAGGTGGCACGGGCATGAATAGCCCGTAAGTGGTGGCCAATTTAAGCCATTACCAGTATCAAGAGCTGATACTGGAGATCTGTGGAGGTGCGAATGCACCGTGCATGATGGGAGATGTTTCCCTTGTGAATGTGTTAAGATGAAGATGAAGCCACCCAATAGGTGGCACGGGCATGAATTGGTAAGTGGTGGCCCTTTTGAGCCATCACCAGTATCAATAGATGATACTGGAGATCTGTGGAGGTGCGTCTGCACCCAGCGTGACGGGAGATGTTTCCCGTGTTTTAAACAGATGATGAAGATGAAGCCACCCAAAAGATGGCACGGGCATGAATAGCTCGTAAGTGGTGGCCCTTTCGAGCCATCACCAGTATCAAGAGCTGATACTGGAGATCTGTGGAGGTGCAAGTGCACTCTGCGTGACGGGAGATGTCTCCCATGAATGTGTCCAAGATGACGATTTAAACCATCGAAAAGGTGGCACGGGCATGAATAGCCCGTAAGTGGTGGCCCTTTTGAGCCATTACCAGTATCAAGAGCTGATACTGGAGATCTGTGGAGGTGCAACTGCACCCTGCGTGACGGGAGATGTCTCCCGGACCAAGTGTGTGGTGGTGACTGATCAAGATTGATTGATTGATGAAGATTAAGCCACCCAAAAGGTGGCACGGGCATGAATAGCCCGTAAGTGGTGGCCCTTTTAAGCCATTACCAGTATCAAGAGCTGATACTGGAGATCTGTGGAGGTGCGAATGCAACCTGCATGACGGGAGATGTCTCCCTTATGAATGTGTTAAGATGAAGAAGAAGCAACCCAAAAGGTGGCACGGGCATAAATAGTCCGTAAGTGGTGGCCATTTTAAGCCATTACCAGTATCAAGAGCAACAGATCTTACAATACTAGTTGATTTTATACCCGCATTAGGTCAGGTGATAATACAATGAAGGTGAAAACATGGGGGGATACATAAGGGATAAACATAGGGGCTGCAGAAGGCTTAATGGCCCATACGAGGCAAACTTCTGCCTTCTGTCACTTCTGCCTGAACGGTAGAAGTGAGTGCCCCCAAAGATGCAAAGCCAGTGTTCTCAATGCTTATATTCGTCGAGCGCTTACCCACTACTCTGAATGGAGCAACGTGAGTAGAGAGTTTGAAAGAGTAACTCGGGTATTGGTGAACAACGGATATAGCAACGCGGAAATAAACGCTGCTATAAGAAGACACTTGGACCGTTGGTATAATTCAGAACCTAGAACAGAAACCACAACACCCCCAATAAAATTATATTACAAATCAACCATGCACAGTGAACATATAAAAGAGGAAAGAATAATGAAAGAAATAATCCGTAAAGGAGTAAAAAGCACTACTCCTAACCAAAACATAAACCTGATAATATTCTACAAAACCAAAAAGACTTCCGAACTCCTTATCAAAAACAGCCCGAAGCCGACGGAGAACCCTCTACAGCAGTCAAGCGTTGTATACATGTACACTTGCCCCCACGAAGGATGTAACCTTCAATGTAAGTACATAGGTATGACGTCGACCAAGCTGACGAGGCGTTTGACATGCCATCTTCAATCTGGTGCCCCTAGGAATCACATGAGACAACCCCATGACATTACTCTAACAAGAGAAATGTTGAACAAGAATACTTGCATAATAGACAAAAGCCAAGATTCAAGAAGATTACAAATTCTTGAGGCAATTCACATAAGAATAGAGCGACCTACCATGAACACCCAAATCACGGAACTATTTACTCTACCCACCATGAGAGTAAGGACAAGACAAGAACATATCGATGCCAACACAGAAGACAATGTCCAACATAACAGGCCAATTACACTGGATTAATCTTTGTGTTTAGATAGGAGATGCCTCGTATGGGCCAATAAGCCTTCTGCAGCCCCTATGTTTATCCCTTATGTATCCCCCCATGTTTTCACCTTCATTGTATTATCACCTGACCAAATGCGGGTATAAAATCAACTAGTATTGTAAGATCTGTTCACTTGAGAATGAACCATGGAGGTTCGAAACGTCGTGCAAATTATACAAATAAGTGTAATACACTCTATAGTAAATCACTTCTTTTCTTCACCTTAAAAGTACGAAAATGAGTTTTGGAGAACTCCTATTTCAATTAAGCCCTGATGCTAAGAAAATAGAGGGATAGAAGCCCTAAACCAGAAAATAATAAATACAGAATATGCGGTCATATTCAATGAAACATATATATATATATATATATATATATATATATATATATATATATATATATATATATATATATATATATATATATATATATATATATATATTGTGACGGTAACCCGTTGGTGTTCGGCTGTTCAAAGCTAGGGGTATGGCCTCGTCACATAGTATTAAAAAAAAATAGAAAATCTGGAACTTCGTCTGTGGTAAGGTAAGGAGAAAACACACAAAACACAAGTAAACTTTAACAATGAAATTTTAATTACGTTAAATAAACAAAACATGAATAAAATGGACAAACAAATTCGTATAATAAAATCAATCAAAATAATTAAATGACACGATGAAAAGTTACGTTAAGACAAGTGAACAAATAACAAGCTGTGCAATATACAAAAAATGGGAGGTGCAGGAATATTGGCTTTAAGCTATCACCTCTCTCAGTACACGTAAGCCAAGGCTTTAGTCTACCAGGAAGAAGTGTTAACCGTATGAAAGCACTGAATATTCTGAGGACTAAGGTCGTGGCGGCCCCAGACATCAAGTGGTATGGTGGGTGGAGTGCAGTTGCAGCCAGACCGGCGGCCAATCGGCGAGGAGCCGGCAACAAGACAGGTAGTTTGGCGGTTTGAGTCTGAGCAGGTGTTCCTGGCTGCATACGTTTTGCTCTCTGGCAAACCTTGCTGGTGTTGTTGTCGTTGTTGGACATTTCTTCCATAGTAGTTTTATATAGATGTATCGACGTATTTTTGGAGGGAAGAGCAGGCTCAATCTCTTGAAGGAGATTATCGTCACAATATATATATATATATATATATATATATATATATATATATATATATATATATATATATATATATATATATTTTATATATATAATATATTTATATATATATACACACACACACAACCTTAGAACACTTTCCCATCAGGAGATTCGAACCCTAGCCAGCACAGAAGCCTTACAGCAACTGGCATAACTGGTACGCCTTTAACCCACTGCACCACAGCTCAGACCCCTAAAGAGATGGTAATTTCGGAGTATTTCACCTCCAAAGATCACCACCTCCCAAGGGCAACTAGAATCCAAAACAAAAGGGCCACCATTTACTGGCTTTTCATTCCCGTGCCACCTTTAGGGTGGCTTAATCTTAATCAATCAATCACCATTTGGTCAAGGAGACATCTCCCGTTGAGCAGGGTGCAGTCACACTTCCACAGATTCCAGTATCATCTATTGATACTTGTAATGGCTCAAAAGGGCCACCACTTACAAGCTATTCATGCCCGTGCCACCTTTTGGTTGGCTTCAATCCATTTGGTCCACACGGGAGACGTCTCCTGTCACGCAGGGTGCAGTCGCACCTCCACTCCTAAAGGGTTTTTTCAGTTGTATCGAACTAAGAATAGGGAAAGGATAGGTCCATTAAAAACTGAGACAGGTCAAAAAACGGATAATGACAAAGAGATAAGTAGTATTTTTAACAAATATTTTATATCTGTGTTTACTAAAGAAGAACTTAACAATATGCCTTCAACCGAAGAAGTCTATGTGGGTGGGGATGAAGACAGGTTGACTAGTTTAGCAGTTACCAGGGAGGATGTAATTAAACAATTAGTAAAACTAAAACCAAACAAATCCCCAGGGCCGGATGAAGTGTTTGCCAGGGTGCTTAAAGAATGCAAAGAGGAGCTTTCCGAGCCACTGTCTACGATATTTAATAAATCAATAGAGTTAAGCAGAGTGCCAGAGTCATGGAAGGTAGCTAATGTGATACCAGTTTTTAAGTAAGGAGATAGATCACTTGCGTCAAACTATCGGCCAATTAGCCTAACGTCTATTGTGGGAAAGTTACTTGAATCAATAATTGCAAAAACAATAAGTCTTCATCTTGAAAACATAAATTAATAAAATAATCGCAACATGGTTTTACAAATGGCCGTTCATGTTTAACAAATTTGCTAACTTTTTATTCCAGCATAGTTGAGGCAGTTGATAGTGGTAAGGATTGTGATGTTGTGTACCTTGACTTTAGCAAAGCTTTTGATACAGTGCCACATTAAAGACTAATTAAAAAAATAGAAGCTCATGGTATTGGGGGTGCTATATTAAGTTGGATTAGGGCATGGCTATTCTAAAGGAAACAGAGTTAGTATAAATGGGGTTAATTCAGAGTGGGAAAATGTTGTAAGTGGAGTGCCTCAGAGCTCCGTCCTGGGACCTCTGTTGTTTATAATATATATCAATGATTTAGATTCAGGTTTGAGTAGCAACATTTGCAAATTTGCCGATGATACAAAAATCGGCAGGGAAATTAACACGGAAGAAGACTCACTATCACTTCAAGTTGATCTAAATAGGGTTTTGAAATGGACAAAGGATTGGCAGATGCAGTTTAATGCTGATAAATGTAAAGTTTTGAGGCTAGGTAATGATGATAGAGTTACAAGATACGAGCTAGATGGTGTTGGCGGATACGAGCGCGAAATGGTGGGTGTGGGTTGGATGGGTTTAGGTTTGGGAAGGACTTGGGTGGATGCTGGTTCGGTGTCAGGGTTGTTGATTTGTGGAACCAATTACCACGAAACGTAGTGGAGGTGGGGTCCCCCGATTGTTTCAAGCTTGGGTTGGACATGTGAGTGGGATAGGGTGGTTATAAATAGGAGTGCCTCGTATGGGTCAATAGGCCTTCTGCAGTTACCTTTGTTGTTAAGTTCTTATGCTCATAGAATCAAAGCCCAATCAGAACTCCAGCTAACAAACCCTCTCACTGTGACTGCTCCTCACAGGAAAGGTGACTGAAATTCAGTAAAACGCGTCCAGCGTATGATGACACAGGTAATCCCACAAATTAGAAACCTTTCAAATGAAAAAAAAAAGATTGAAAAAAGCCTAACTCACATTCTCTTCAGAGAAGTGAGGATAGGGATGAAATTATTGAAGTATAAACGTGGATGAATTGTCATAACAAAGGAGATATTTATAGGGTATTAAAATTATCAATACAAGACCGAACAAAACAATGGGTAAATATTGGATAAGTTTAGAATTAGGAAAGACCTGGGTAAATACTGGTTCAGTAACATGGATGTTGATTTTTGGAACCAATTACTGCGTAACATGATAGAAGTAGGATACCTTGAGTGTTTCAAGCAAAAGGTTAGACATATATATGAATGAGACTGGGTGGATATCAATAAGAGAAATTATTGAAGTATAATCTGCAGTATCTTACAATAAAATCCTTCTGCAGTATCTTACAATACAATACAATACAATTTTATTTAGGTAAGGTACATACATACAATAAATATTTACAAGGATTGTTTGACTTCTTCTTCATGCTTATGTTCTTATGAAATAAATTAGATAAGTTTAAATTTAGGAGGGACCAGGGTTAATAGTTATATTAACTGCCTATATAATAATAGGACTGCAGGGGGTAATGATGTTGGGCGAGTTAGGAGTGAGGAACTAATACACAGATTCAGGACAGCCATTGAATTAGTTAGGAGCAAGGGAGGAATCCCGATCATATGTGGCATTCTTCCAAGAAAGGGAGTAGGAAATAAATGGATGCCGAGAGCACTTGGTGTCAATTGCCGGCTGGAAAGATATTGCAAATCAAATGCAATATCTTTCATAGACAACTGGGAACACTTCTATGGAAGAAATGAAATGTATGCTCGTGATGGGGTGCATCTATCCAGGGCTGGGGTTGTTGCTGTTGCGAACTCGTTGGAACCAGTGGTTAGAGGTGTTTGTTTGGGTTTAAACTGTTAGTAGATAGTGGAATGGGAATTGATTTGGAGGAAGGAGGTAATAAAAGTATGTGTTCGTGGGAGAAAAGAATTGGCAAAATGATCAGGGAAAGAAAAGGGCCTCAAAATAACAATTCACTTAGGGTATATTACACTAACAGTAGAAGTCTAAGAAATAAAATTAACGAATTAAATGCTCTTGTCTGTACATAAAAAATAGATATTATTGCACTTACCGAAACGTGGATGAATGTAGAAAATAGAGAACTATTAGCTGAATATCAAATAAATGGATTTAAACTATTTCACACAGATAGATATATTAGACAAGGAGGGGGAGTAGCTATATATGTTAGGGACAATTTGAAATGTAGTCTCAAAGAGGGAATCAAAACTGAGCCACACACAGACACTATTTGGATAGAATTATACGAAAAAGCAAATAGTATTATAATAGGAGTTATATATAGGCCACCAAATTTAGACAGAATGGAAGCAAAGCATCTATGGGATGAAATATCTAGGGCATCTAGATCTAACAGTATTTACGTCATGGGTGACTTTAATTTTAGTGGAATAAACTGGTTGAACAAAACAGGGAATAGTGAAGCAGAAGATTTTCTAGAATTAATTGACGATTGCTTTCTTACGCAACACATTAAGGAACCAACACGGGAAAATAATATGTTAGATTTAGTGTTAACTAACAGGGAAATACAAAGTAATGGCATCGAAATAGGGAGTGAGCTAGGGAACAGTGATCACAAAGAAATCAGATTTAGCATAGAATGGAATAGACCTGTAGAAGAAAATTCTGTTAAAGTGCCAGATTTTCGAAAAGCTGATTTTAATAGCCTTAGAATTTTTTTGGGTCAAATTGATTGGAAAGTCTTGGGTATGGGGTGGGGGCCGGTCTTTGAGCAAGACATGAACCCAGCGATAGGTGACGTAAATGGGGATTTCGATGTGGATTCAATATATAACTTATTTAGGAATATTCTAAACAAAGCACAGGAACGTAGTATACCATACAAATTGAATAGATCGAATACCAATGACCCAAAGTGGATAACAAAGAATTTGAAGAACCTTATAGGTAAAAAGAGAGCTTGGTACAAAAGGATTAAAAATGGGGAGGTTACTTTAGAACAGGAATTCGTACAACTGGTTAGAAATGTTAAAAAAGAGATAAGGAAAGCAAAAAGAAACTATGAAGTTCGCATGGCAGGGCAAGCAAAGACAAATCCTAAAGGTTTTTTTCAGTTATATCGTACAAAGACTAGGGAAAGGATAGGTCCATTAAAAACTGAGACAGGTCAAATAACAGATAGTGAAGAAGAGATGAGTAGTATTTTTAATAAATATTTTGTATCTGTATTTACTAAAGAAGAACTTAACAATATGCCTTCAGCCGAACAAGTCTATGTGGGTGGGGACGCGGACAGGTTGACGAGTTTAACAGTTACCAGGGAGGATGTTTTTAAACAAATAGTAAAACTCAAACCAAACAAATACCCAGGGCCGGATGAAGTGTTTGCCAGGGTGCTTAAAGAATGCAAAGAGGAGCTTTGTGACCCACTGTCAACCATATTTAATAAATCAATAGAGTCAGGCAGAGTGCCAGAGTTTTGGAAAGTTGGTAATGTGATACCAATTTTTAAGAAAGGAGATAGATGACTTGCGTCTAACTATCGACCATTTAGCCTAACGTCTATTGTGGGAAAGTTACTCGAATCTATAATAGCAAATAAAATTCGTCTTCATCTTGAAAAACAAATTAATAATTGAGTCGCAACATGGTTTTATAAATGGCCGTTCATGTTTAACAAATTTGTTATCTTTTTATTCTAGCATTGTTGAGGCAGTTGATAGTGTTAAGGATTGCGATGTTGTGTACCTTGACTTTAGCAAAGCTTTTGATACAGTGCCACATGAAAGACTGATTAAAAAGATAGAGTCTCATGGTATTGGGGGTGCTATATTAAGCTGGATTAGGGCATGGCTATACCAAAGGAAACAGAGTTAGTATAAATGGAGTCAAGTCAGAGTGGGAAAATGTTGTAAGTGGGGTGCCTCAGGGCTCTGTCCCGGGACCTCTGTTGTTTATATATAAATGATTTAGATTCAGGTTTGAGTAGCAACATTTGCAAATTTGCCGATGATACGAAAATCGGTAGGGAAATTAATTCGGAGGAGGACTCACTATCACTTCAAGTTGATCTAGATAGGGTTTTGAAATGATCGAAGGATTGGCAGATGCAGTTTAATGCTGATAAATGTAAAGTTCTGAGGTTAGGTAATGATGATAGGGTTACAAGATACGAGCTAGATGGTGTTGAGATTGCGAAGTCGAATTGCGAAAGGGATCTGGGAGTTATGATTAGTACGAATTTAAAACAAAAGGATCAATGCATGAATGTTCGTAATAAGGCAAATCGGACATTTGGATTTATTAATCGCAGCGTTAGTAACAAGACACCTGGTGTGGTTCTCAAGCTATATCTTGCTCTAATTAGGCCCCATTTAGATTATGCAGTTCAGTTTTGGTCGCCATATTATAGAATGGATATAAATTCACTTGAACATGTCCAGCGTAGGATGACTAAGTTAATTCCCCAAATTAGAAATCTTTCATATGAAGAAAGATTAACAAAGCTTAAGTTGCATTCACTGGAAAGGCGAAGAGTTAGGGGTGACATGATAGAGGTTTACAAGTGGGTGAATGGACATAACAAAGGGGATATTAATAGGGGTATTAAAAGTATCAACACAAGACAGAACACGAAACAATGGGTATAAATTGGATAAGTTTAGATTTAGGAAAGACTTGGGTAAATACTGGTTCAGTAACAGGGTTGTTGATTTGTGGAACCAATTACCGCGTAACGTGCTGGAAGTGAGGTCCCTCGATTGTTTCAAGCGCGGGTTGGACAAGTATATGAGTGGGATTGGGTGGTTATAAATAGGAGCTGCCTCGTATGGGCCAATAGGCCTTCTGCACTTGCCTTTGTTCTTATGTTCTTATGTAGATATATTAGACGAGGAGGGGGTGTAGCCATATATGTTAGGGACAATTTGAAATGTAGTCTCAGAGAGGGAATCAAAACTGAGCAAACACACAGAAACTATTTGGATAGAATTAAACGAAAAAGCAAATAATATTATAATAGGAGTTATACATAGGCCACCAAATTTAGACAGAATGGAAGCAAAGCATCTGAGATGAAATATCTAGAGAATCTAGATCTAACAGTATTTATGTCATTGGTGACTTTAATTTTAGTGGAATAAACTGGGTGAACAAAACAGGGAATAGTGAAGCAGAAGATTTTCTAGAATTGAAGATTGCTTTCTTACGCAACACATTAAGGAACCAACGCGGGAAAATAATATTTTAGATTTAGTGTTAACTAACAGGGAAACACAAATTAATGACATCGAAATAGGGAGTGAGCTAGGGAAAAGGTGATCAGAAAGAAATCAGATTTAGCATAGAATGGAATAGACCTGTAGAAGAAAATTCTGTTAAAGTGCCAGATTTTCGAAAAGCTGATTTTAATAGCCTAAGAATTTTTTTGGGTCAAATAGATTGGAAAGTCTTGGGTATGGGGTGTGGGCCGGTCTTGGAGCGAGACATGAACCCAGCGATAGGTGACGTAAAAGGGGATTTCGATGTGGATTTAATATATAAGTTATTTAGGAATATTCTAAACAAAGCACAGGAACATAGTATATCATACAAATTGAATAGATCGAATACTAATGACCCAAAGTGGATAACAAAAAAATTGAAGAACCTTATAGGTAAAAAGAGAGCTTGGTACAAAAGGATTAAGAATGGGGAAGTCAGTTTAGAATAGGAATTACATAAGAACATAAGAACAAAGGTAACTGCAGAAGGCCCACCGGCCCACACGAGGCAGCTCCCATTCTATAACCACCCAATCCCACTCATATACTTGTCCAACCCGTGCTTGAAACAATCGAGGGACCCCACCTCCACAATGTTACGCGGCAATTGGTTCCACAAATCAACAACCCTGTTACTGAACCAGTATTTACCCAAGTCTTTCCTAAATCTAAACTTATCCAATTTATATCCATTGTTTCGTGTTCTGTCCTGTGTTGATACTTTTAATACCCTATTAATATCCCCCCGGTTATGTCCATTCATCCACTTGTAAACCTCTATCATGTCACCCCTAACTCTTCGCCTTTCCAGTGAATGCAACTTAAGCTTTGTTAATCTTTCTTCGTATGAAAGATTTCTAATTTGGGGAATTAACTTAGTCATCCTACGCTGGACACGTTCAAGTGAATTTATATCCATTCTATAATATGGCGACCAAAACTGAACTGCATAATCTAAATGGGGCCTAACTAGAGCAAGATATAGCTTGAGAACCACACCAGGTGTCTTGTTACTAACGCTGCGATTAATAAATCCAAGTGTCCGATTTGCCTTATTAAGAACATTTATGCATTGATCCTTTTGTTTTAAATTCTTACTAATCATAACTCCCAGATCCCTTTCGCAATCCGACTTCGCAATCACAACACCATCTAGCTCGTATCTTGTAACTCTATCATCATTACCTAACCTCAGAACTTTACATTTATCAGCATTAAACTGCATCTGCCAATCCTTTGACCATTTCAAAACCCTATCTAGATCAACTTGAAGTGATAGTGAGTCCTCCTCCGAATTAATTTCCCTACCGATTTTCGTATCATCGGCAAATTTGCAAATGTTGCTACTCAAACCTGAATCTAAATCATTTATATATATTATAAACAACAGAGGTCCCAGGACAGAGCCTTGAGGCACTCCACTTACAACATTTTCCCACTCTGACTTGATTCCATTTATACTAACTCTCTGTTTCCTTTGGTATAGCCATGCCCTAATCCAGCTTAATATAGCACCCCCAATACCATGAGACTATTTTTTTAATCAGTCTTTCATGTGGCACTGTATCAAAAGCTTTGCTAAAGTCAAGGTATACAACATCGCAATCCTTACCACTATCAACTGCCTCAACAATGCTAGAATGAAAAGATAACAAATATCTTTTATAGATATAGAGTTACAAGATACGAGCTAGATGGTGTTGTGATTGCGAAGTCGGATTGCGAAAGGGATCTGGGAGTTATGATTAGTAAGAATTTAAAACAAAAGGATCAATGCATAAATGTTCGTAATAAGGCAAATCGGACACTTGGATTTATTAATCGCAGCGTTAGTAACAAGACACCTGGTGTGGTTCTCAAGCTATATCTTGCTCTAGTTAGGCCCCATTTAGATTATGCAGTTCAGTTTTGGTCGCCATATTATAGAATGGATATAAATTCACTTGAACGTGTCCAGCGTAGGATGACTAAGTTAATTCCCCAAATTAGAAATCTTTCATATGAAGAAAGATTAACAAAGCTTAAGTTGCATTCACTGGAAAGGCGAAGAGTTAGGGGTGACATGATAGAGGTTTACAAGTGGATGAATGGACATAACCGGGGGGATATTAATAGGGTATTAAAAGTATCAACACAGGACAGAACACGAAACAATGGATATAAATTGGATAAGTTTAGATTTAGGAAAGACTTGGGTAAATACTGGTTCAGTAACAGGGTTGTTGATTTGTGGAACCAATTGCCGCGTAACATTGTGGAGGTGGGGTCCCTCGATTGTTTCAAGCACGGGTTGGACATGTATATGAGTGGGATTGGGTGGTTATAGAATAGGAGCTGCCTCGTATGGGCCAATAGGCCTTCTGCAGTTACCTTTGTTCTTATGTTCTTATGTTCAAATTTGTTAAACATGAACGGCCATTTATAAAACCATGTTGCGACTCAATTATTAATTTATGTTTTTCAAGATGAAGACGAATTTTATTTGCTATTATAGATTCGAGTAACTTTCCCACAATAGACGTTAGGCTAATTGGTCGATAGTTAGACGCAAGTGATCTATCTCCTTTCTTAAAAACTGGTATCACATTAGCAACTTTCCAAAACTCTGGCACTCTGCCTGACTCTATTGATTTATTAAATATGGTTGACAGTGGGTCACAAAGCTCCTCTTTGCATTCTTTAAGCACCCTAGCAAACACTTCATCCGGCCCTGGGGATTTGTTTGGTTTGAGTTTTACTATTTGAGAATTCGTACAACTGGTTAGAAATGTTAAAAGAGAGATTAGGAAAGCAAAAAGAAACTATGAAGTTCGCATAGCAGAGCAAGCAAAGTCAAATCCTAAAGAGTTTTTTCAGTTATATTGAACTAAGACTAGGGAAAGGATAGGTCCATTAAAAACTGAGACAGGTCAAATAACAGATAATGACAAGGCGATGAGTAGTATTTTTAACAAATATTTTATATCTGTATTTACTAAAGAAGAACTTAACAATATGCCTTCAGCCGAACAAGTCTATGTGGGTGGGGATGAAGACAGGTTGACTAGTTTAGCAATTACCAGGGAGGATGTAATTAAACATAAGAACATAAGAACAAAGTCAACTGCAGAAGGCATATTGGCCCATACGAGGCAGCTCCTATTTATAACCACCCAATCCCACTCATATACTTGTCCAACCCGCGCTTGAAACAATCGAGGGACCCCACCTCCAGCACGTTACGCGGTAATTGGTTCCACAAATCAACAACCCTGTTACTGAACCAGTATTTACCCAAGTCTTTCCTAAATCTAAACTTATCCAATTTATACCCATTGTTTCGTGCTCTGACTTGTGTTGATACTTTTAATAGCCTATTAATATCCCCTTTGTTATGTCCATTCACCCACTTGTAAACTTCTATCATGTCACCCCTAACTCTTCGCCTTTCCAGTGAATGCAACTTAAGCTTTGTTAAGCTTTCTTCATATGAAAGATTTCTAATTTGGGGAATTAACTTAATATAATTATTCTTAATTCTTACTAATCATAACTCCCAGATCCCTTTCGCAATCTTACTTCGCAATCTCAACACCATCTAGCTCGTATCTTGTAACTCTATCATCATTACCTAACCTCAGAACATTACATTTATCAGCATTAAACTGCATCTGCCAATCCTTTGACCTTTTCAATAATTAGTAAACAATTAGTAAAACTAAAACCAAACAAATCCCCAGGGCCGGATGAAGTGTTTGCCAGGGTGCTTAAAGAATGCAAAGAGGAGCTTTCCGAGCCACTGTCTACCATATTTAATAAATTAATAGAATTAGGCAGAGTGCCAGAGTCATGGAAGGTAGCTAATGTGATACCAGTTTTTAAGAAAGGAGATAGATCATTTGCGTCAAACTATCGACCAATTAGCCTAGCGTCTATTGTGGGAAAGTTACTTGAATCAATAATTGCAAATACAATTCGTCTTCATCTTGAAAAACATAAATTAATAAATGAGTCGCAACATGGTTTTACAAATGGCCGTTCATGTTTAACAATTTTGCTAACTTTATTCCAGCATAGTTGATGCAGTTGATAGTGGCAAGGATTGTGATGTGTACCTTGAATTTAGCAAAGCTTTTGATACAGTGCCACATGAAAGACTAATTAAAAAAATAGAAGCTCATGGTACTGGGGCTGCTATATTAAGTTGGATTAGGGCATGGCTATTCCAAAGGAAACAGAGTTAGTATAAATGGGGTTAAGTCAGAGTGGGAAAATGTTGTAAGTGGAGTGACTCAGGGCTCTGTCTTGGGACCTCTGTTGTTTATCAATGATTTAGATTCAGGTTTGACTAGCAACATTTGCAAATTTGCCAATGATACAAACAATCGGCAGGGAAAGTAACACGGAAGAAGACTCACTATCACTTCAAGTTGATCTAAATAGGGTTTTGAAATGGTCAAAGGATTGGCAGATGCAGTTTAATGCTGATAAATGTAAAGTTTTGAGGCTAGGTAATGATGATAGAGTTACAAGATACGAGCTAGATGGTGTTGAGATTGCGAAGTCGAATTGCGAAAGGGATCTAGGAGTTATGATAAGTAAGAATTTAAAACAAAACGATCAATGCATGAATGTTCGTAATAAGGCAAATAGGACACTGGGATTTATTAATCGAAGCGTTAGTAACAAGACTCCTGGTGTGGTTCTTAAGCTGTATCTTGCTCTGGTTAGGCCCCATTTAGATTATGCAGTTCAGTTTTTGTTCGCCGTACTATAGAATGGATATAAATTCACTTGAACGTGTCCAGCGTAGGATGACTAAGTTAATTCCCCAAATTAGAAATCTTTCATATGAAGAAAGATTAACAAAGCTTAAATTGCATTCACTGGAAAGGCAAAGAGTTAGGGGTGACATGATAGAGGTTTACAAGTGGTTGAATGGACATAACAAAGGAGATATTAATAGGGTATTAAAAGTATCAACACAAGACAGAACACGAAACAATGGGTATAAATTGGATAAGTTTAGATTTAGGAAAGACTTGGGTAAATACTGGTTCGGTAACAGGGTTGTCGATTTGTGGAACCAATTATTGCGTAACGTGGTGGAGGTGGGGTCCCTCGATTGTTTCAAGCGCGGGTTGGACAAGTATATGAGTGGGCTTGGGTGGTTATAGATAGGAGCTGCCTCGTATGGGCCAATAGGCCTTTTGCAGTTATCTTTGTTCTTATGTTCCTATACATATTGTTTCGTGTTCTGTCTTGTGTTGATATTTTTATTACCTTATTAATATCCCCTTTGTTTTATCCATTCATCCACTTGTAAACCTCTATCATGTCACCCTTGACTAAGCCTTTCCAGTGAATGCAATTTAAGCTTTCTTAATCTTTCTTCATATGAAAGATTTCTAATTTGGGGAATTAACTTAGGGGGCATTATCATTGTTTGGCCGAAAAAATTCGGCCAAACACGAAATATTTATAAAAATACTACAACGTTCTGGCAACACCGTGGTGCAAACCGTTTAATGTTATGATAATAAATAACGTAATTAGAGTAAATTTTCCAGCCGCAATTGTCCGAAATCTGGTCCTCGCAGCTCGGGTGCGCCGTAGGGTGATGCGTCATACGTTGTAAGCGTCTGGTATTTCGCAATAGAGTGGAAAATATCTTGTTATGCATATACCAATTATAAAAACACTCATTGGCAACAGTCTTGTGTGAGAGGGAGGGACGATAAGCCGATTACTGGCTCAGTCACCCCCTCTGTGTCTGTGCAGGCGGTCGTATGCCTGACGCGCTCTCACAGATCGTATTTTCTTGCATATACTGCACAATGGATATAGTATCGGACAAGAAGAAAGCTCTAAAGGCAAGAGCTCTATGCGTTAGCCAAGTAAAGGAGGAGCGTAAAGCCACACTGAGGCAAAACAAGAGTTCTCTTGAGTGAAGAGAGAGGGCAGCCTCCCGCCCCACAACACACTACCTCGCCTCACTCCCTCACACTCCCAGGCACCCACACCTCCTGTGGCACCTGCCACACCTCTGTGGCACCTGCCACACCTCCTGCGGCACCTGCCACACCTCCTGCGGCACCTGCCACTCAAGATCTTAGCCCTGCAACTCAAGACGTTCTCCCTCTTAATGTTGCAAGATGTTGCATATTTCAGACCAAATATATTAGGTTAGAATGTATTATTTTTAATATCTTGATACTACATCATAAATAATTGTAAATATAAAGCTGCTGTCTTTTTTTATTTATTTTATTTATTTTTTTTTTTTAATAATTTTTTTTTTTTTATCAGGCGATCTTCATGGAACTTACACACCTTACTGAAGGAATGCCAATCTACAAGGGTGGTAATTTTGATTGAAATTGGTCGTTCATCAACCTCAGCCAAAGGTGGCTGAACTTTGACCTTGATTTTTTACAGGTAACTAATTTGCAACTATATGGTTGAATAACTTTTTTATTTATTATTCAATTTACATGAAACTTGCACATTATATGTAGAGTCTGTGCCTCTAAAAACCCGGGTTATATATTTCCCCTAAGATCATTTATTGATTTTATATATATTTATAAACATTTTGTTGCATAATTTTTTGGGTGAACTTTGAAAATTTGTAATATTGCACTAAATAGGTTTGGGATAATAATGCCACTAGACAACCTTTAATATATAGTATTGTGATAGCTGAGTATCATAGAAATAATTTCAGTTGATATTTGTATTTGTTATATCAACTTTAAAACATGTAAAAAATTGGTTAAAAAAAAGTTTTTTTTTTCTCCCTCTCTATTTAGGCTGCGATGCTGAAACTTGGACCACTTGCAGCCCTCTTTACATGTAACACGTCAATAAATTTTCATTGCACTAGAACAACTTTTATGAAACCTACCTAATCGCCCCTTAGTCATCCTACGCTGGACACGTTCAAGTGAATTTATATCCATTCTATAGTACGACGACCAAAACTGAACTGGATAATCTAAATGGGGGCCTAACCAGAGCAAGATATTCCTGAAGAACAATACCAGGTGTCTTGTTACTGACGCTTCGATTAATAAATCCCAGTGTCCTATTTGCCTCATTTCGAACATTCATGCATTGATAATTTGGTTTTAAATTCTTACTAATCGTAACACCCAGATCCCTTTCGCAATCAAACTTCGCAATCTCAACACCGTCTAGCTCGTACTTGTAAATTTATCATCATTACCTAGCCTCAGAACTTTACATTTATCAGCATTAAACTGCATCTGCTAATCTTTTGACCATTTCAAAACCCTATTTAGATAAACTTGAAGTGATAGCGAGTCTTTTTTCCTGTTAATTTCCCTACCAATTTTTGTATATGTATGATCTTATGTTCTTAGATTAGACATATAATATGAACGAGTTTTGTTGAATATAAATAAGAGCGGCCTCGTATGGTCCAATACATTCCTTTTGTAGTTTTCTTCATTATTTTGTTTTTATACATATTGGAAATGAGCATACAGAGATATTAAATACATCAGTACCAACTGAAACGTGAAACAATGGATATAAATTGGGAACGGTAGACACAGGAAAATCACACGAAAATACTTGTTTTGAAATAGTGTGTTTAATCTATTAAAGACATAACTATTAACGTAATAGATGTTGATTCATGTATAATTCAAATTCATATATACCTCATGAAACACTCCAGCGATCCAATATCCGGTATGATAATTTTTTCCTGAAATCTACTATCACATTTCTAAACCACTATATACCCAGGTATTTTCTAAATCAAACTTAATCCAATTTACTAACTGCTCTTTTATTTACAGCTTTATTTATATTCCTTTTGTTATACCCCTTTCAGTAAATTATATACTTTAATCAAGTTACCCGTTATTCTAGTAGGACCAATTGCACCTGTCCCTACAATCTCACCTTTACCCTCCCGCGGCCAATATAAGCTGCGACTGGAAGCATAATCTTCTCAGACCAGGAATGCTGATATTCCTGGACCTCGAAAAAGCCTTTGAACTGGCTAGCGCCCCAGCTATTCTCTGCTGCCTCATTGACAAAGAGGTCAGAGGCAACCTGCTCTCCTGGACCAAAAACTGTCTCAAACAGAGAAGCAAGAGTAAAACTTCATGGCACAGTCTCTGAATACAAAAGACATGAAAATGGTACACCGCAAGGAGGTATTCTCAGCCCTCTTCTCTTCAACTGTTTAATAGAAAGAATAATGAGGTTGAAACTCCCACATCACTGCAGGCTGCTAAACTACGCGGACGACTTTGCCATCATCATAAAAGGAAGGGATGCGGCGCGCCTTGCACCCAAATGCTTAGACTGCATCAGTAAAGAGGCAAAACAGATTGGGATCAAACTCAACCCCTCAAAGTCAGAGGCCATGCCCATAAAAATAGCGAAGCCCAACATCCAACTCACAGTACAGGGTCAACCAATAGAATGGGTCGACACCTATCAGTATCTAGGAATCATCCTGGACACACACATGAATTTTAATGCTGAGGTCACATACTTGAGAGAGCGAACTGCGGCCCGGACGGCAATCCTCAGGTCGCTAACCTCCCTTTCTGGAGGAGCCAATCTGCAAGTCCTTCGCACATACTATGTACAGGCAGTCAGATCAGTGATCGATTATGCCGCACTTGCACTCACAAATCTATCACACCAACAGTGGAAAAAGCTTGAAGTTGCCCAAAACAATGCTATGAGAGGTGCACTAGGAGCCCCCATGTGGACCAGGCTTGAAACTCTTAGACTAGAGACGGGTTTGCCCTCTCTACAAGAAAGAATATCACAAAGGACAGCTACAATTATCAGTAAGATAATTATTTCTTCTGATCCAATCCCAGTACGGCAGGCTTTGGTGGTTGGACTAGGCCAAAACAATGGAAACTCTTGGGTTGCAAGAGCAGGAAAAGTCCTAAACAGACTACATTTAAAAAACATGATTCTTGATAGAGAGGGTGATCATCCACACCCAAATTACACTCCTTCCGCGCCGTGGGAAGAGCCTACTTTCAAAATAGTAATAGAAAGTCTCCCAATGAAAAACGCTGCCTATGATCCGACAATCCTAAGGCGCATAATAGAAGAGCAAATGTATAGCATAGCAGTAGCAGGAGCCACCCACATCTTCACAGACGGATCGGTGGACACAGAAAATGAGAGTGCTGGCGCTGCTCTTTGCACGACCAGCGTTCAGGCATATTGGAGACTGGGAGGACTAGTATCATCAACCCAAACTGAGCTGTTCGCCATACAACAGGCATTCGCATATGTGATTGCACAAAACACTCAAAATGCAATCATACACACAGACTCAAAAGCTGCACTTCAAATACTAGGACAAAAACAGTGGAAAGATAATGTGGAAATAATTACCACCATTTTGTATCAAGGAGCAGTCGCTAAAGGAAAAGGCCTCAACATAACTTTAAACTGAATCCCATCCCATATTGGAATCCCATTAAATGAAAAAGCTGATGAAATTGCTAAATTGGCAACTCGTCATCCAATGATACATAAAACAATTCAACCCAGCCTAGAGAACATAAAAAACATCATCACCAAAAAACTCTCACATCTCAACAAAGCCTACCTACACCAGAGAATAGCTGAAGGTTCGCCATCTGCAACATGGTATCTTCAGGCAACCAAATTAGAAAGGTTAAATATCCCAAAAGGAATCCACAGGGAAATAGCAGTTAGGCTATATAGACTACGTCTAGGTTACAGATGCAACTGGGAGATTGGAGAACCCCGACAGAGAGAGTGCATCTTCTGCCAAACTGTCACAGAAAAGCCATTACTTCACTATCTTCTGGAATGTGAAGCAACCAATGACCTTAGAAGAGCTTTAAGAGTTCCTGAATCATGCAGTGGCCACCCTGAAGCCATCAACACAGCCACTCTCCTGGTCAACAAAGATGTCCAGCAGCTGGACACCCTCAAAGACTGTGAAGCAGTATCCTCCCCCACGATAACAGCTTGATGGTTAAATGCAACCTCAGAATACTGGGGAAAAAAAAAATTGTACCACTTACGGGCTATTCATGCCCGTGAAACCTCTTGGGTGGCTTAATCTTTATCAATCAATAATCTTCTGAAATTAGCGGAAAGGCTTGCTGGACCAGACAACCAGCGCTTTGTCAGTGAACTAAACACATTATATATAGACAATGGCCTGGCCCCCATCATAGCCACTAGCGTAAATCTCACTGCCTCCTCTACCACTTCGGAGACTACCACCAGGACGACCAGGTGGTCAACTTCAACACCGACTCCAGAACCGCCCATGACCCGGGCGACACAAACAGAGGTAATTCCTTCTCCAGCTCCCAACACTCCTACCATCACTATCTCAGCAGCCGCGCTAGCAGACGTGCTGTCTACAAACGATAATAGCACCACCAGCGCTCCTGAAAAAGCTACAACCATCAATCAACGGCACCTAAACCTACCAAAGGCTGCGAGGCGAAAGACAAAAACGCCCACTACGGAGGTTACGGACTCCTCAGACGAGGAAATCATAGTAGGAGCTCCACCGCCTAATACGACACCTACACGGTTCAAGACTTCCTCATGGAGGCCACGTCACCAAACTCTAACGACAGCGCTGCTCAGCCAAAGTCGCAGGCAAAGAAAAAACGGAAAACCTAGAGGTCTACACTAACCCCACCAGCTCCATAACTGGTATAGCCAGCCCTCCTGGCTGAAAACCATCATGAAGACCCATCCATCGCCACATCTCTAGTATCAGCCACTGATACAGATAATGGCTCCAAAGAGCCTCCACATACGGGCACACCATAGCCCGTGCTACTGGAACTTATTGTTCTGAGTAGCGAACCTTAAACAACAATAACAGCATAATATCGCATCTTGTGCTTCTGTGTCTTAGGATTAAAGGTTTAAGTACTCGTGTCTCTGCAGTGCTTGTTGTATTCCAAAATGCTGCCTGTTTTGGCTGTGTTTGGCCAGGGCCAAACGAGCGTAGCCAAAGCAACGAGCAAGCATTCAGGTGAGTTTCTTTCATTATTTATCTCGTGGTAATTACTTCGTGATTTACGCCATTAATAGTGTCTATTGGTTTTGAATTTTAAGTGTCATTCTTTCAACAACGTAAGGCATTATTTATGCGAAACAATTATAAATGCATACTGAAGGTTACTTTTTTTTACGAGAGTAGTGGGCATCCATTAGTCTCAGCAGACACATATTTCCATGTAAATTGATTAATCTTTCTTTTATATGAAAACCTTTGGGATTTGTCTAACATTAGTTAGATTTGTATCTAACAGTATATAGGTACCCGTGAAGTCGGGAACTGTGGTGGGTTGTGGCACACAATACCACAAAAATGTTGAGGTTTTATCGAACATCATGTTTGTGGACAGATGTGGAGTGTTGACGTATTAAAAACGAACGAAGTGATCCGGGAACTAGAAAACGGCGGTTACTCGATATTTGGGGCGACAATACAACCCACGCCCAGGTAAGTGAACTGTTTGCTGTCAGACAACTTTCTTGCGTGAATTGTGTACATACTTGGCCCTTACTTGGCCGAAACGTTGTCGTTGCTTCATTTTCATGTGTGTGGTTATATCATTTATAGTATATTGGAGGGCCACTCGTAATCATGCGTCATCTTTGTAGATTCTGGTACGCTCGACCTGGAGTACGTTGGTACAGCAGGTGCTGGAGTCCTCAGAGATAAGCTACTGGGTGGAGGTGGAGGATGTGATGAGTCTGGTGCAGCAGGAGCGGCTTTTTATGGAGACAACCAAACACAACAACAGTGGGTAAATACATGCTCGCTCAAATACCCAATTTGCATATGATTGAGAATATAAATAAATTTGATTGATTTAGTAGAATTTACACTGTCCATATACTTCACGTATATCTAAGATGTTTGCTAAAAAACTGTGGAAATCCTCTTTCTTATTGTCATGAATTTAAACAAAACTAGAACAATAGATTTTAATACCTTATACTATATGTTGTTAATGATATATTGCATAAAGTTTACAGTTTTTATATTATAACCCAACGAATCCCACAGAACATACGATGGATTGGAACGTCTACCACAATACGGCAGACGTCGAGAAGTTCCTAAACTGGGTGAAGGAAATGGGAGGCTGCTTCGTGCAGGTGCTAACGGCAGCCACCACGGAGGAGGGGCGCCAAGTCCTGGTGATTAAAGTCACAGATCCATTCTCCGATGAACCCAAGACAAAGATCTGGATCGTAGTTAGTAAGAGAGGAGCTTGTTCGTCCTGAATAGCCAATAGAGTTAGCAATAATAATTGTAATTGTGTATATAACAATTATTATAACAATATATGTATATAACAATATGAAATAATAGCTAATTATTTCCCAATCTCTATCCCGTTGTTTCAGGTATCCATGCTCGTGAATGGATCTCTCCTGCCGTCTCTGTATATCCTGAACCTGCTGATTACAGACAGGTTTTGGCGAGACCTGCTAAAGAGGACGGAGTGGTACATCGTGCCTGTCGTCAACCCGGACGGCTATCATTACACTTTCACCTCCGAGAGTGCCAGGTCAGTCAACAGTGTACATGATATGCAACACCATGCAGTGTTCATGCCACACAACCTCGCACAGTGAACACGTCATAAAAGACCTCGGCAGTTTAACAATACACTCTGCACATTATTGCCCAGAAGCGTGTGTATCCCAAGTCGTGACTTGTAATGAGATAATACATATAGCAGTTTATTATGGGAAATAATACCAACCTCACGGTTAGTTTCTAAAAAAATTTCATTGTCATGATTCTAACATTATGGTTTACTCTAGGCTGTGGAGAAAGAATCGCCAGACCCTCCTTGATAGAGGGTGCAAAGGCGTGAGCCTGATCCGTGACAGACTTAGAATGGAGCTTCAGCACTCCATTCGACCCGTGTAGTGAGACTTACAAAGGCGTCACACCCTTCACTGAACCGGAAACCCAAGGTCTCCAAGCAATCATGGAAACAGTGGGTGGCATTGACCTGTTCATAGCTTTCCGGGGCCATGGCCAGTCTATCGTTTATCCTGTGTTGCGGAATGACATTCCTCCAGCGTCGTAGTGAGACTTACAAAGGCGTCACACCCTTCACTGAACCGGAAACCCAAGGTCTCCAAGCAATCATGGAAACAGTGGGTGGCATTGACCTGGTTATAGCTTTCCGGGGCCATGGCCAGTCTATCGTTTATCCTGTGTTGCGGAATGACATTCCTCCAGCAAACATCCATGAACACGAAGTTCTGGCTATGGTATTTGCTCATGCCGTGAGCTATACGTCTCATGGACACATGAATTATGAGATAGGCGAATCAGGACCACTGTAAGGTCTAACCTCTGATGACTTGGCACCCGAGGCACAGAATAGGTTCATATATAGCATTGATCTCCCTTATAAAGGGAGATATGGACTTCTTCATTCAGAGACTAATATTAGCAGCACTCTGGGAGACCACTGCCGGTATCATGTGCATGGTCCGTCATATTACTAACACGGGTCACTGTACCAATCCTTAGTAGCCGCCATATGTATAGTTGGTACATATGGCATATGGTTGGTACTAAGGCAGGAGTTACTTCTGGAATCAACATTATTTATGTAAGTAATTCCTCACTCTGAAGTTTAAATCCTAAAATAAAACAAAAAATTCTACCCGTTTTTATTTAAACTGCTAAGTCTAACAAGTAAATTTACAACAGTAGGCAGGTATTTAGCTAATGTAATAACCGGTCTTTTTATATAATAATGTTCCACTTGATGTTGTAGTTATTTACATGAATATATGTTTAGTATTTATGTACTTGACTTTATAATAGAGTATCAAAATTTGTTTGAAGCTGAAGTGAGCTGGCTCGGTGCCGGCTCACCCAGTCTCCCGGGCTCGGTGCCGGCTCACCCAGTCTCCCGGGCTCGGTGCCGGCTCACCCAGTCTCCCGGGCTCGGTGCCGGCTCACCCAGTCTCCCGGGCTCGGTGCCGGCTCACCCAGTCTCCCGGGCTCGGTGCCGGCTCACCCAGTCTCCCGGGCTCGGTGCCGGCTCACCCAGTCTCCCGGGCTCGGTGCCGGCTCACCCAGTCTCCCGGGCTCGGTGCCGGCTCACCCAGTCTCCCGGGCTCGGTGCCGGCTCACCCAGTCTCCCGGGCTCGGTGCCGGCTCACCCAGTCTCCCGGGCTCGGTGCCGGCTCACCCAGTCTCCCGGGCTCGGTGCCGGCTCACCCAGTCTCCCGGGCTCGGTGCCGGCTCACCCAGTCTCCCGGGCTCGGTGCCGGCTCACCCAGTCTCCCGGGCTCGGTGCCGGCTCACCCAGTCTCCCGGGCTCGGTGCCGGCTCACCCAGTCTCCCGGGCTCGGTGCCGGCTCACCCAGTCTCCCGGGCTCGGTGCCGGCTCACCCAGTCTCGGTGCCGGCTCACCCAGTCTCGGTGCCGGCTCACCCAGTCTCGGTGCCGGCTCACCCAGTCTCGGTGCCGGCTCACCCAGTCTCGGTGCCGGCTCACCCAGTCTCGGTGCCGGCTCACCCAGTCTCGGTGCCGGCTCACCCAGTCTCGGTGCCGGCTCACCCAGTCTCGGTGCCGGCTCACCCAGTCTCGGTGCCGGCTCACCCAGTCTCGGTGCCGGCTCACCCAGTCTCGGTGCCGGCTCACCCAGTCTCGGTGCCGGCTCACCCAGTCTCGGTGCCGGCTCACCCAGTCTCGGTGCCGGCTCACCCAGTCTCGGTGCCGGCTCACCCAGTCTCGGTGCCGGCTCACCCAGTCTCGGTGCCGGCTCACCCAGTCTCGGTGCCGGCTCACCCAGTCTCGGTGCCGGCTCACCCAGTCTCGGTGCCGGCTCACCCAGTCTCGGTGCCGGCTCACCCAGTCTCGGTGCCGGCTCACCCAGTCTCGGTGCCGGCTCACCCAGTCTCGGTGCCGGCTCACCCAGTCTCGGTGCCGGCTCACCCAGTCTCGGTGCCGGCTCACCCAGTCTCGGTGCCGGCTCACCCAGTCTCGGTGCCGGCTCACCCAGTCTCGGTGCCGGCTCACCCAGTCTCGGTGCCGGCTCACCCAGTCTCGGTGCCGGCTCACCCAGTCTCGGTGCCGGCTCACCCAGTCTCGGTGCCGGCTCACCCAGTCTCGGTGCCGGCTCACCCAGTCTCGGTGCCGGCTCACCCAGTCTCGGTGCCGGCTCACCCAGTCTCGGTGCCGGCTCACCCAGTCTCGGTGCCGGCTCACCCAGTCTCGGTGCCGGCTCACCCAGTCTCCCGGGCTCGGTGCCGGCTCACCCAGTCTCCCGGGCTCGGTGCCGGCTCACCCAGTCTCCCGGGCTCGGTGCCGGCTCACCCAGTCTCCCGGGCTCGGTGCCGGCTCACCCAGTCTCCCGGGCTCGGTGCCGGCTCACCCAGTCTCCCGGGCTCGGTGCCGGCTCACCCAGTCTCCCGGGCTCGGTGCCGGCTCACCCAGTCTCCCGGGCTCGGTGCCGGCTCACCCAGTCTCCCGGGCTCGGTGCCGGCTCACCCAGTCTCCCGGGCTCGGTGCCGGCTCACCCAGTCTCCCGGGCTCGGTGCCGGCTCACCCAGTCTCCCGGGCTCGGTGCCGGCTCACCCAGTCTCCCGGGCTCGGTGCCGGCTCACCCAGTCTTCCGGGCTCGGTGCCGGCTCACCCAGTCTCCCGGGCTCGGTGCCGGCTCACCCAGTCTCCCGGGCTCGGTGCCGGCTCACCCAGTCTCGGTGCCGGCTCACCCAGTCTCGGTGCCGGCTCACCCAGTCTCGGTGCCGGCTCACCCAGTCTCGGTGCCGGCTCACCCAGTCTCGGTGCCGGCTCACCCAGTCTCGGTGCCGGCTCACCCAGTCTCGGTGCCGGCTCACCCAGTCTCGGTGCCGGCTCACCCAGTCTCGGTGCCGGCTCACCCAGTCTCCCGGGCTCGGTGCCGGCTCACCCAGTCTCCCGGGCTCGGTGCCGGCTCACCCAGTCTCCCGGGCTCGGTGCCGGCTCACCCAGTCTCCCGGGCTCGGTGCCGGCTCACCCAGTCTCCCGGGCTCGGTGCCGGCTCACCCAGTCTCCCGGGCTCGGTGCCGGCTCACCCAGTCTCCCGGGCTCGGTGCCGGCTCACCCAGTCTCCCGGGCTCGGTGCCGGCTCACCCAGTCTCCCGGGCTCGGTGCCGGCTCACCCAGTCTCCCGGGCTCGGTGCCGGCTCACCCAGTCTCCCGGGCTCGGTGCCGGCTCACCCAGTCTCCCGGGCTCGGTGCCGGCTCACCCAGTCTCCCGGGCTCGGTGCCGGCTCACCCAGTCTCCCGGGCTCGGTGCCGGCTCACCCAGTCTCCCGGGCTCGGTGCCGGCTCACCCAGTCTCCCGGGCTCGGTGCCGGCTCACCCAGTCTCCCGGGCTCGGTGCCGGCTCACCCAGTCTCCCGGGCTCGGTGCCGGCTCACCCAGTCTCCCGGGCTCGGTGCCGGCTCACCCAGTCTCCCGGGCTCGGTGCCGGCTCACCCAGTCTCCCGGGCTCGGTGCCGGCTCACCCAGTCTCCCGGGCTCGGTGCCGGCTCACCCAGTCTCCCGGGCTCGGTGCCGGCTCACCCAGTCTCCCGGGCTCGGTGCCGGCTCACCCAGTCTCCCGGGCTCGGTGCCGGCTCACCCAGTCTCCCGGGCTCGGTGCCGGCTCACCCAGTCTCCCGGGCTCGGTGCCGGCTCACCCAGTCTCCCGGGCTCGGTGCCGGCTCACCCAGTCTCCCGGGCTCGGTGCCGGCTCACCCAGTCTCCCGGGCTCGGTGCCGGCTCACCCAGTCTCCCGGGCTCGGTGCCGGCTCACCCAGTCTCCCGGGCTCGGTGCCGGCTCACCCAGTCTCCCGGGCTCGGTGCCGGCTCACCCAGTCTCCCGGGCTCGGTGCCGGCTCACCCAGTCTCCCGGGCTCGGTGCCGGCTCACCCAGTCTCCCGGGCTCGGTGCCGGCTCACCCAGTCTCCCGGGCTCGGTGCCGGCTCACCCAGTCTCCCGGGCTCGGTGCCGGCTCACCCAGTCTCCCGGGCTCGGTGCCGGCTCACCCAGTCTCCCGGGCTCGGTGCCGGCTCACCCAGTCTCCCGGGCTCGGTGCCGGCTCACCCAGTCTCCCGGGCTCGGTGCCGGCTCACCCAGTCTCCCGGGCTCGGTGCCGGCTCACCCAGTCTCCCGGGCTCGGTGCCGGCTCACCCAGTCTCCCGGGCTCGGTGCCGGCTCACCCAGTCTCCCGGGCTCGGTGCCGGCTCACCCAGTCTCCCGGGCTCGGTGCCGGCTCACCCAGTCTCCCGGGCTCGGTGCCGGCTCACCCAGTCTCCCGGGCTCGGTGCCGGCTCACCCAGTCTCCCGGGCTCGGTGCCGGCTCACCCAGTCTCCCGGGCTCGGTGCCGGCTCACCCAGTCTCCCGGGCTCGGTGCCGGCTCACCCAGTCTCCCGGGCTCGGTGCCGGCTCACCCAGTCTCCCGGGCTCGGTGCCGGCTCACCCAGTCTCCCGGGCTCGGTGCCGGCTCACCCAGTCTCCCGGGCTCGGTGCCGGCTCACCCAGTCTCCCGGGCTCGGTGCCGGCTCACCCAGTCTCCCGGGCTCGGTGCCGGCTCACCCAGTCTCCCGGGCTCGGTGCCGGCTCACCCAGTCTCCCGGGCTCGGTGCCGGCTCACCCAGTCTCCCGGGCTCGGTGCCAGGCATGTGCCGAGGCATTCATACATGCTTTCCATATGTTTGATGACCGTCGATCCTGCCCCAAGTTAGTGATCTCAGTGGAGAAGCATGTCTGAAGGAAGTCTGGAATCGCCCAGTTGTATGCATTGCCCTAAATCAACAGTAGTGCTACTAGAAGTTCATATCTCCTAGAAGACAATGGCATGGAGGGTTCTACAGGCGGATGGTGGGAACATTCAAATGCTGTCCAAGGAAAACCCTCCACCACAAAAGTTTGATCTATAGAAGCTTCACACCGGTCCACGAAATTGATTCTCGGGTCAATAACAGACCACTGACCAACCTCTGACGATCTTTCGCAGGTAAGCCATTAAGTCCATCCAATCTGATGTATGGAACACTTCGTAATCTCTAGCATCCCTCACCAAAAGATCAAAAGATCCGTCACATGTCATAGTGACTTAAGAGGTACAAACATCTGTCGAGAGTAATAAGTCGGTGGAATGACGTTTGGACTCTAGAATACTTAACTGCTCCTAGGGAGAATGACTACTATGGGAGAATAATGACTATAGGACAATAATGAGTATGGGAGAATAATCACTATAGGAGCATGACTATGGGAGTATCAGCAAATAACCCCTACAATAAAAAAAAATCTGGTGATGTTCTGGTTGACAGTGTCCACGTTCATAATGGCCCTCTAGGCGGTATAGTCTGTCTATTCAGGCAGCCAGGGTATCTTGAGAACAGTGAAAGTGTAGTGAAGAGGTACAACTAGTCTCAACCCCTTAGAAAAACTCATTCCCTCGTAGCTAGCAGGAAAGGATGTCACCCAGAGACTTCCCACCCCACTGTCCTGAAAGGACTGCTGCACAACATTGCAAATTAAAACAAACAATACTATAATACTAAAGGAGAACAATGGTTTCTTAATTCCTGAAAAGTGAACTCCAACCCATGTTATTCCCTTCCTCCCCGGAATTATGCTGGAATTTTTGACACTAAATACTAACACACATTGCACCAAGCAAATACAGTTATGTTTGAAAAATACTAACCCGACTAACCACTAACTTCTCTAAGAGAATCGTTTAAAAAAAAGAGAGTTTCATGGCTTCAGACAAAATGGGATATTTGCCACCTCACCTTTAGAATATTTATCCATAAGACGTATCATAAAAACACCATTCTTGGAAACAAATAGGATTAAAAAGTATTCTCCAAGACTGGATATAACTTAATTAAAAGCGAATTCTACTTAGGGAAGTAGACATTGCTACTAAGTCGGTAATGCTCCCTTCCCCTAAGTCGGTAGTGACGGATTTAAAACTGTGCTAGGGAACACGTCCTGAGTACTGGAGGGAAGAGACTATTGAGAGACCAACTTAGCCCACAAACACACTAGTGAGAGCTATTAATCTTCCTGCAAAATCAGTGTGGTCGAGCACCAACAACTCCTGTTATCGACTATGAACTTTCCTAATTAAGGGAAGAGTGCTATTTCCGCTTGTTAGATAAGTATAGTGAATACTTAAACTAATAAATTGACTGGTTATAGAGCAGCTCTACCCACCCAAAACGGGTAAGAATTATTTCAAGTTAACTTATTCTTTACATTACCCCATGTAAACACAGGCATAAACTTATGCCCGTGTCTCCCTCCATACCATCTTACTGGCTATTCAGCAATTTATTAGCTCGTGCCACCTCTTGAGTGGCTTAATCTTTATCAATTAGTCGTCTCATCACAATCGACTTTATAATGGATACAGAACAGGCCGAAATGTCGTTGCCCATTAATCTTCTAGTGTGTGGTGTCGGGGTGTCTCCCTCTCTAGCCAGTCACCACCAAGTATTAGTAGCGAAAAGCGTTACTTACTGTAGCCCCCACGGGTCTTCACTCAATTCTCATGGTGCCACTGTTCACCAAGAAGAGTCTCTCAATCTATCTCCGGCTGGCCTCGTAGCCTAAGACGAGTGAGAACCCGATCACTTCACTTGATCATGTGCCCGCCCCGACAGAGGGCTCTACCGCTCACTAAAGGTCGCCAACTGGTGTTTCCCCATGTCCAGTGGAAATAGTAATAATGTAGTAGTAGTAGTGGCCCCATAGAACACTAATCAAATTGGTAGCAGGTAATTATATGTTTAAATCACTCACTCTCGGTAGCAACAAGGTAATGGAGGATTGATACAAACACGGCGGTGGTTTTGTAGTTTACTTAAAAGATTAAAGAATCACAACTCTGCATCAACAACATGGCAAAGGAACAAATGAGCAGCTTCCTCTCTGCCTCTTCACAATTCTGGAACACTCAGGGAGATGACAACACTCCCGGCCGTCGCACTTTCCCACGCTCCGAATGCAGTGTTATCGAACGTTTGGCAACTCGCGAGATGCCACGCCTACTCACTCTCCTCGCTGAGCTCACTCTGTTCACGATCTCACTGTACTCACACTATCTGGCGTGAGGTGCCTATTATCCCTTCATGTTCACAGTATATCACAACACTGGCATAAACACAGTTAACCACCATACATATGAATATGTTATTTAATAACTCCAGTATATAGATCACTTCATCAATATTCATAATAATAATAACGAGGCAACTCCAGGCACACAGCCTTACACTATTAAATTGTACATTATATATATATATATATATATATATATATATATATATATATATATATATATATAATGTATGTATATATATATATATATAATGTATGTATATATATATATATATATATATATATATATATATATATATATATATATATATATATATATATATATATATATATATATATATATATATATATATATATATACATACATTATATATATATATATATACATACATTATATATATATATATATATATATATATATATATATATATATATATATATATATATATATAATGTATGTATATATATATATATATAATGTATGTATATATATATATATATATATATATATATATATATATATATATATATATATATATATATATATACATACATTATATATATATATATATACATACATTATATATATATATATATATATATATATATATATATATATATATATATATAATGTATGTATATATATATATATATAATGTATGTATGTATATATATATATATATATATATATATATATATATATATATATATATATATATATATATATATATATATATATATATATATATATATATATATATATGTCGTACCTAATAGCCAGAACGCACTTCTCAGCCTACTATTCAAGGCCCGATTTGCCTAATAAGCCAAGTTTTCATGAATTAATGTTTTTTCGTCTACCTAACCTACCTAACCTAACCTAGCTTTTTTTGGCTACCTAACCTAACCTTACCTATAAATATAGGTTAGGTTAGGTTAGGTAGGGTTGGTTAGGTTCGGTCATATATCTACGTTAATTTTAACTCCAATAAAAAAAAATGACCTCATACATAGAGAAAAGGGTTGCTTTATCATTTCATAAGAAAAAAATTATAGTAAATATATTAATTCAGGAAAACTTGGCTTATTAGGCAAATCGGGCCTTGAATAGTAGGCTGAGAAGTGAGTTCTGGCTACTAGGTACGACATATATATATATATATAATGTATATATATATATATGTATATATATATAATATATATATATATATAATATATATATATATGTATATATATATATGTTAGTATATTTTGGTAGCAGTCTTTCCTGTAGACATATATTATTAAATATGACCGAAAAAGTAAGATTAATAATTCTAGCACGAATTTTCTCAATCTTTCGTACATTACGCTTCACTGTTGGAGGTAAATCAAAAATCACTTCTCCAAAATTCATTTTTATTTCTAGTCTGACGCGACACGGGCGCGTTTCGTAAAACTTATTACATTTTCAAAGACTTCACAAATACACAACTGATTAGAACTTACGTATCTCTGATTTTATATCTACATTTGAGTGAGGTGGGAGGGGTGATGTGGCATTAACACAAGACAGAACAAGAGGGGATATTAATAGGGTATTAAAAGTATCAACACAAGACAGAACAGAAACAATGGGTATTGAATAGAAGTGTTTGTAGAAAGCCTATTGGTCCATATTTCTTGATGCTTCTATATTGGAGCGGAGTCTTGAGGTGGGTAGAATATAGTTGTGCAATAATTGGCTGTTGATTGCTGGTGTTGAGTTCTTGATGTGTAGTGCCTCGCAAACGTCAAGCCGCCTGCTATCGCTGTATCTATCGATGATTTCTGTGTTGTTTACTAGGATTTCTCTGGCGATGGTTTGGTTATGGGAAGAGATTATATGTTCCTTAATGGAGCCCTGTTGCTTATGCATCGTTAAACGCCTAGAAAGAGATGTTGTTGTCTTGCCTATATACTGGGTTTTTTGGAGCTTACAGTCCCCAAGTGGGCATTTGAAGGCATAGACGACGTTAGTCTCTTTTAAAGCGTTCTGTTTTGTGTCTGGAGAGTTTCTCATGAGTAGGCTGGCCGTTTTTCTGGTTTTATAGTAAATCGTCAGTTGTATCCTCTGATTTTTGTCTGTAGGGATAACGTTTCTATTAACAATATCTTTCAGGACCCTTTCCTCCGTTTTATGAGCTGTGGAAAAGAAGTTCCTGTAAAATAGTCTAATAGGGGGTATAGGTGTTGTGTTAGTTGTCTCTTTAGAGGTTGCATGGCTTTTCACTTTCCTTCTTATGATGTCTTCGATGAAACCATTGGAGAAGCCGTTATTGACTAGGACCTGCCTTACCCTACAGAGTTCTTCGTCGACTTGCTTCCATTCTGAGCTGTGGCTGAGAGCACGGTCGACGTATGCGTTAACAACACTCCTCTTGTACCTGTCAGGGCAGTCGCTGTTGGCATTTAGGCACATTCCTATGTTTGTTTCCTTAGTGTAGACTGCAGTGTGGAAACCTCCGCCCTTTTCCATGACTGTTACATCTAGAAAAGGCAGCTTCCCATCCTTTTCCGTCTCGTAAGTGAAACGCAGCACGGAACTCTGCTCAAATGCCTCCTTCAGCTCCTGCAGATGTCTGACATCAGGTACCTGTGTAAAAATGTCAACATACCTGCAGTATATGGCCGGTTTCAAGTTCATGTCGACTAAGACTTTTTGCTCGATGGTACCCATGTAGAAGTTTGCAAACAGGACACCTAGGGGAGAACCCATGGCGACCCCATCTACTTGCTTATACATGTGCCCATCCGGGCTCAAGAAGGGTGCCTCTTTAGTACAAGCTTGGAGTAGTTTCCTCAGAATACTTTCTGTCATGTCAAGAGGAGTACAGGCTGGATCACGATACACTCTGTCGGCTATCATTCCGATTGTCTCGTCCACAGGTACGTTGGTAAACAGCGATTCTACGTCCAACGAGGCTCTTATCCCTGTGGCCCGTGTGCCCCGCAGTAAGTCAACAAATTCCTTTGGAGACTTCAGGCTGAAGGCGCAAGGAACATAAGGAGTCAGCAGGTCGTTGAGTCGCTTCGCCAGTCTGTACGTGGGTGTGGGTATCTGGCTAATGATTGGCCGAAGTGGGTTTCCAGGCTTGTGCGTCTTGACATTTCCATACGCATATCCAGGTTTATATTCCCCAATGATCTTACAAATGTTACAAATGAGGTGGTAGAGGTACTGGGATTAAAAATAGAGAAAATAAATTTAGGGATTATTCTAATATACAAACCGCCAGATGCAACGGCTGAGGAATTCACAGAACAGATAAGCAAAATAGAGAATAGCCTTGATAATTTGGAGAACCCGATACCTGATATTATCTTCCTAGGTGACTTCAACTTGCCTAGTCTTAGGTGGAAAATAGCAAACAATAATATTATACCAGGAAATCTATCAGGACCTAACCAACCACAGATTAGAGAACTACTTAGATTCTGTGACAAATTTTCACTCAATCAGCAGATATCGGAGCCAACGAGAAATTAAAATATTCTAGATCTGGTCTTTATGAACAATGAAGACATTATCAGAGACATTACGATATCAGATACCACATACTCAGATCACAAACTCATTGAAGTGCAAACGACCATCAATACTCAGAATAGACCTAAAACGTTGATAAAGCGAGAGGGGCTATTCAGTAAATTCAATTTTAATAATTAAAAGGATAGACTGGGAGATAATAAAAGGGGAACTTACAAACATGCCATGGGGAACTGTTCTAAGTAATACAAGTCCTACAGAAGGAATAGAAAAACTGACTTCAGAAGCGTATCAAGTCTGAAACATGTTCCTTTGAGGAAAGCCAGAAAGAGATCTAACGTAGAAAGAGAACGCAGACTACACTATAAAAGCAGGAAAAAAATAACGGAACTGCTTATGCAGACACGAATTTCCCGTCAAATTAGGAATAATTTAAATAGGGAGATTGAAGAAATCGAGCGGAAATTGAAACACTCATGAAACTGAAGAAAGGCAGTTAGAACAGAAAGCAATTCAGGAAATAAAGAAAAATCCAAAATATTTCTTCTCATATGCGAAATCAAAAGCAAAAACCACTGCCAGTATTGGACCTATTCGTACAAGTGAAGGTTCATACACGGAGGATGACAAAGAAATTAGTGAAATCCTAAAAAAGCAGTATGAGGACATGTTTAGCACTCCAATAAACATGAAGGTGGAAGATCCACACAATTTATGCGTGATATTCAAACCCCTGTAAATATAACTGATATAAACACGAGCGCACTAAATTTTGAAAAAAAAAATTGAAAACATGCCCATGCACTCGGCCCCAGGTCCAGACTCATGGAATTCAATATTTATAAAGAAATGCAAAGTGCCAGTAGCACAGGCACTCAGTATAGTGTGGAGGAAGAGCTTGGACACGGGGGAGATACCAGATGCATTTAAAGTAGCAGACATAGCCCCTCTACACAAGGGAGGGAGCAAAGCATTGGCAAAAAATTATAGACCAGTTGGACTAACATCGCACATCATAAAAGTATTTGAGAGAGTGATTAGGAGTCAGGTCACCAATTTCATGGAGACCAATGACCTTCACAACCCAGGCCAACATGGATTTCGAGCGGGAAGATCGTGCCTCTCACAGCTACTTGAGCACTACGACAAAGTCACTGAGGCATTAGAAGAAAAACAGAATGCTGATGTGATATACACGGACTTCGCAAAGATTTTCGATAAATGTGACCATGGCGTGATAGCACACAAAATGAAGTCAATGGGAATAACCGGTAAAGTAGGATGCTGGATACTCAGTTTTCTGTCAAACAGGACTCGGCGAGTAACGGTCAACCATATAAAATCTAGTCCAAGTGCAGTGAAAAGCTCTGTACCTCAGGGTACAGTCCTTGCACCGCTTCTTTTCCTTATTCTCATATCAGATATAGACAAAAATACAAGTCACAGCTTCGTATCATCCTTTGCAGATGACAAAAATCAGTATGAAAATTACCTCGGCTGAGGACATTGAAAAATTTCAAGCTGATATTAATAAAGTTTTCGACTGGGCATCAGAAAATAACATGATGTTTAACAGTGATAAATTCCAGGTACTCAGGTACGGTAAAAATGAGGACCTTAAACATAATACAGAGTACAAAACACAATCAAATGTACCCATAGTAGGAAAACAGCATGTAAAGGATTTAGGAATAATAATGTCTGACAACCTAACGTTTAAGGCGTATAACCAAGCAAATATTGCGACAGCCAGAAAAATGATAGGATGGATTACGAGAACTTTCAAATCCAGGGATCCCATCACAATGGTTGTACTCTTCAAGTCACTTGTGTTGTCCCGTCTTGAGTACTGCTCAGTACTCACTTCCCCCTTCAGAGCAGGAGAGATTGCTGAAATAGAGGGAATACATATACGTATACGACACGCATAGACGCAATAAAGCACCTTAATTACTGGGATTGTCTCAAAGCCCTCCAAATGTACTCACTAGAAAGAAGACGAGAGATATCAAATAATACACACCTGGAAGATACTGGAGGGCCAAGTACCAAATCTACACAGTAAAATAACAACGTACTGGAGCGAACGATATGGAAGAAAATGTAGAATAGAACCAGTGAAGAGCAGAGGTGCCATAGGCACAATCAGAGAACACTGTATAAACATCAGAGGTCCGCGGTTGTTCAACGTCCTCCCAGCAAGCGTAAGAAATATTGCCGGAACAACCGTGGACATTTTCAAGAGGAAACTAGATTTATTCCTCCAAGGAGTGTCGGACCAACCGGGCTGTGGTGGGTATGTGGGCCTGCGTGCCGGTCCAAGCAACAGCCTGGTGGACCAAACTCTCACAAGTCAAGCCTGGCCTCGGGCCGGGCTTGGGGAGTAGAAGAACTCCCAGAACCCCATCAACCAGGTAAGTACCATATACACCCGTAACTAAGAAGGTTAATTAAAATCCTGCTCTTTCCAAAGCTCTCACACTTTAAACAACTGCTTCATCAAAATTTTGAAGATCCAACGAGACTGTTCACATCGATATTGCAGTCCAGACATCTACAGGACGGACTGCAATAGCATGCAGGTTTTACAGAAACAATATTGCCACACAGACTATCAGTGTCAGTTTAAACAACTGGCTTTCCTCTACACAAACAACTGGCTGCACTACATCTAGCTACCAGTACATTAAAAGTAAAAGGAGGAATAATTTTGTGCTACAATGTCTGCTCTTGAAAAAAATTTCATGTACGACCGACAGTAAGATGATGATTAGGATTCGCTACTTGGATCAAAAAATTCGAAGCAGCACCGGCTATGGTGAGCCCGTAGGAGCTTTATAATTTTTCTTTTAAATAACCTGCTCACTGCACAGCATAAAGTGTTTAGAATCTCTTGTATGGATACCATCTCACAAATATAACCCACAATAATGACAAACACTGCAGCCAAATTTGTGGGAAAGAAGGATGAAGGTGAATTAAAACTAGGTGTCCCAATCTCTTAAAACTTTTCTTCCTAACAATCAGGTCTAACAGAAATTACACATTTCCAAAGGCCTGAAAACACCTGTATAAAAATCTGTGATTTGTTTAGATCCGAAACCTATAAATATGTTCAGCACAAAACGTCCACCACACTCACACTACTGATAATGTCAGGCCCAACCGACCTGCACAAGACGTTCTTAACATACTGAGAACCTGCACATTAACCACAATATATCACGGCAACATTTGTCAGTAGACTCTGTAAAAGCCATCGACACACTGGTCTGACTACCAGAAAATAAAAATTATGAATGACCTTTCACTTCCGACCAAATATTTCTTTGACAACCACAACATGAAAGATTCCTCCAATACCACACTGACTACTTTAACCGTAATGCTGGAGTGCCACAAGGCTGGGTACTAGCGCTAACATTACACCACCCACTACAGAGGGAAGGAAGGGGAGGAGTGGCGGTCCTGCTGATAAAAGCCTCTAGTTTGAAGGAGATGGGTACCCAGGGCTGCGAGGAGTTCAGAAACTATGTAACAGGCACTATGACAATGGAAGGACTAAAGATAGCAGAGCTGTGATATATAACCCTCCATTATATAACAGACCCCGGCAAGATTATGACAAACATAGCAGTACATACTATAACCGAGAGGGCAGACTTTGTCGCCTGTTAGAAATGGATCCCAACTTAATCATGGAGGCTTCAACCATGGATAGATACAAGAAGCGTATAATGGCACACAGTGAACTAAGCTATTGGACATGGCAACAAAAAACTTTTTAAGCCAACATGTATCAGGACCCATGTGACTAAAGGTAATGATGAACCAGCCTGACTTTACCTAGAATTCACTAAACGATTCACATATTGGAAATGAATTCCGAGGCCCCATGGAAATGAGTGATCACTGTATTGAAGTTTGAATATATGGTAGAAGTAGGGATAACTTACTCATGTAAGGGACCAAAAAGCCAAAGTTTGGCATACCAAAAGGGAAATTACAAGGAAACAATTTCTAATATAAATACCATACGTAGTAAATCTCAATGATAAAGGCTGCACAGATATGAACGACTAAATCACCCATTAGAATAATGAGATTACAATTTTGTCCTGTTATGACTGAATGGAATTTCACGACTTAAGTTGAGCAGGTGAGTATGACCAGATGCATATCAGCGTGGAATCTCCAAGAGTGCACATCTATTCGAGCACTCCTGTATCGTCTGGGCTGGGACCAAAGTCAGCCTCACTAGGTATCTATGGGCAGCCCTCGGGCTGGGATGGCCAAGGATATTACAGGAGTCGTTGCAATGCCTTGATCTCCAGGGCTGACTATACAAGTTAGTAATTATTAAAAGAAGGCACCAAACCGGGAAGGCTATGTAGCACCATCAAACGTGCGGGATAATCAGAGGGCGTTAAATATCACCAAAGATGCCAATACGAGAAAAGAAACGCATAAGGCGAGCGATATCAAAAGTATCTGTCACCAAGAATATTCTCAAGGGACAAGCGACCGCAGGGGACAGTCGGAACACAAGACACACGCTCGTCCTGAAAGTCAGGACATTCAACAAGGATATGCACGATCATAAGAGAGAATGCAATTTGGACAATAAGGAGCAGGGCGGTTCTCCAAGTGACCCAGTTAAGCCAAGTTAAGTATGGCCAAGATGCAACTTCGCCAGAACCGTTTCCCATCGCCGGTTATGGTGGTAGGAGGACGTTCACTAGGACACACAATTCTTAAGAGTACGCAGTTTGTTTCCAGTAACAGAAGACCAACAAGCCTGCCAACGGGCAAGGACGGAGGAATGGATAACCGGATAAAAATCAGAATAAGGAATACCTTTACGAGAGATGGGACAAGAGTGGACAGCTTCCCTGGTGCAGCATCCGCACGCTCATTTAAAGAGACACCAACATGGCTGGGAATCCAACAAAACTCAACTGACTTAAATTTACTGTGAATAAGAAACAGCCAATGCTGGATCTCGACAACTACTGGATGAACCTGATTAAATGACCCGAGAGCCATGAGGGCACTACGAGAGTCAACAACTACAAAAGAAGATTGACAACGAGAAAGCAGGAGACGAAGAACAGAGAGAATAGCATAGAGTTCCACTATGAAGATGCTCGTCTCCGGAGGTAAGCGACACATAAGTGCAATCAGGAAAAACAATGGAGTAGCCTACACCGTCCGCAGACTTAGACCCATCGGTGAAGACGAAACCGGAGCTGGAGTGAGAAGTGCTCAAGTTAAAGGCGTTTTAGAACCGTAGGAGGAGTAAAACCTTTAGTGATGCGGGTTAAGGATGTACAAAACTGCGAAAGGGGGATTCTCCATGGGGGCAAAGAAGGAACACGAGGAGAAATATTAGAAATACGAACTGAAAGAATCCTGTAAGCGAGATAACCGAACAGAAAGAGGGAGGTGGTGAATAGGAACAGGAACCGCAGGAGGGGTAAAACTTAAAGCACGACAGAGGCGAGAGGAAGGATGTTGCAAGGACTGCGCAAGATAGCGAAGACAGTAGCGATCACGGCGGTCCTGGAGAGATAGGAAGTCAACATACAAGCTGAGGACAGGACTCAAACGAAAGGCACCAGAACTGAGGCGCAACCCTGTATAGTGCAAAGCATCATGACGGCGAAGAGTAGGAGGAGGAGCAGACGAGTAGAAGGAGGAGCAGACGAGTAGAAGGAGGAGCAGACGAGTAGAAGGAGGAGCAGACGAGTAGAAGGAGGAGCAGACGAGTAGAAGGAGGAGCAGACGAGTAGAAGGAGGAGCAGACGAGTAGAAGGAGGAGCAGACGAGTAGAAGGAGGAGCAGACGAGTAGAAGGAGGAGCAGACGAGGAGAAGGATAAGCAGACGAGGAGAAGGATAAGCAGACGAGGAGAAGGATAAGCAGACGAGGAGAAGGATAAGCAGACGAGTAGAAGGAGAAGCCGACGAGTAGAAGGAGAAGCCGACGAGTAGAAGGAGAAGCCGACGAGTACAAGGAGAAGCCGACGAGTAGAAGGAGAAGCCGACGAGTAGAAGGAGAAGCCGACGAGTAGAAGGAGAAGCCGACGAGTAGAAGGAGAAGAAGACGAGTAGAAGGAGGAGAAGACGAGTAGAAGGAGGAGAAGACGAGTAGAAGGAGGAGAAGACGAGTAGAAGGAGGAGAAGACGAGTAGAAGGAGGAGAAGACGAGTAGAAGGAGAAGAAGACGAGTAGAAGGAGAAGAAGACGAGTAGAAGGAGAAGAAGACGAGTAGAAGGAGAAGACGACGAGTAAGCAGTGCAACCATAATCGAGCTTGGACAGGACGAGAGAGGAATGTAAAACGAGTAGAGTGCGCCTATCTGCTCCACAAGAAGTATGGGACTATACCCGAAGGAGGGTAAGGGCCTTAGAGCATTCAACATGGACGTAAGAGATATAGGGCGACAAAGACAAATGAGTGTCAAAAATGAATCCCAAAAGCTTAGCGGAATCCTTGTACACAACGGGGTGACCATAAAGCGACAAAGAAGGACGAAGAACGACACTCTTCCGTGTAAAGAAGTAAAAGTCATAGCTCAAGTCTTAGACGTAGAAAACCTGAAGCCATGATCGGTAGTCCAAGACGACACGGCATCAATCGCAAGTTGAAGCCGCCGTTGAAGGAGAGGCGAATCTCTGTCGACACCAAAGGGCAAGATCATCGACATATAGCGCGGAGAAGACGCCTGAAGGAAGAGGAAAGAAGACCATTGAGGGCAACCAGAAAGAGTAGTCCTCAGAACACTACATTGGGGCACACCTTCGTATTGCTGAAAAGAGGCCGAGAGCGCGGTACCAAGCCTCACCCGAAAGGAATGATGAGAGGTAGTTGCGGAGAAAGAGGGAGATGACCACGAAGGCCAAAAGAATGAAATTGGGATAGAATACGATATTGCCATGTGGTGTCGTAAGCCTTCTCCAGGTCAAAAAGGACGGCAACAACAGAGGTTTTCGCAGCAAAAGCAGTACGAATATAGACCTCCAAGTTCACCAGGACATCTGTTGTGCTGCAGCATTTGCGAAAACCAAATTGAAAAGAGGTGGTGGTAGTGATTGTGTTCTAAGAACCACATCAGACAAACGTTAACCATACCTTCAAAGAGTTTGCAGACAACTTGTGAGGGCAATAGAGCGAAAGTCCTTAGGGGATGTTCCCATAGACCCTGGTTTGCGAACAGGGAGGACAACGGCATCGAGCCAGTCCTCAGGGACCGCAACGACTCCCAGATCCGATTATACAGACTTAGTAAATACTGAGACGTGCATGGAGGGATATGGCGAAGCATCTCTCAATGAATGCCATCGGAGCCCGCCATAGTTGAACCGCAGAGGGCCAGGGCAGACCGATGCTGAGAGATTGAGAAGAGATCGTCATAGGGAAGGCGAATTTGAGTACAGAAATACAAAGGACAAGATTCAAGGACAGGTTTACGAAGAAGGAAAGATTGAGGGAGATGAAAACCAGAGCTAATAGAAGAAAAGTGGGATCCCAGATCGGTAGCAACCTGCAACGGGTCCGCCACAAGAGTGCCACGGAGGTGAAGGACCGGTGAGACATCGGGAACGAACGTACCCGCTATCTTGCAGATACGCTTCCAGATCTACTGCAGAGGAGTTTCGGACGTCATGGTGGAGACCTAAGTCGCCCAACATTCACGTTTAGCCTTACGGATGGCTCTACGGGCCACCGCACTCATCTTCCGAAATAAAAAAAAGAATCGGCTGTCTGCTGGAGGCGGTGTCTCTTGCATGCTGCACGCTTACAGTGGACAACCCGAGCACAGTCGGTATTCCACCAGGGAACCCACTTCCGTGGGCCCCGAGACGAAGAGCAAGGAATAGAGTGGAGGGCAGCGTCGAAGACAGTGTCATGAAAAAGGAGAAGAGAGGGGGAGGGGGAGAGAGAGGGGGAGGGGGAGAGAGAGAGAGAGAGGGGGGGGAGGGGGAGAGAGAGACAGAGAGGGGGAGGGGGAGAGAGAGAGAGAGGGGGGGAGAGAGAGAGAGAGAGAGGAGGGAGAGAGAGAGAGAGAGGGGGGAGGGGGAGAGAGAGAGAGAGGGGGGAGGGGGAGAGAGAGAGAGGGGAGAGAGAGAGGGGGAAGGGGGAGAGAGAGAGAGGGGAGGGGGGAGAGAGAGAGAGGGGGAGGAGAGGGGGGAGAGGAGAGAGAGGGGGAGGGGAGAGAGAGGGGGAGGAGAGAGAGAGAGGGGGGAGAGAGAGAGAGAGAGGTGGAGAGAGAGAGAGAGGGGGGGGAGAGAGAGAGAGGGGGGGGAGAGAGGAGAGAGGGGGGGAGGGAGAGAGAGGCAGAAGATAGAGGTCAGAAAGAGCAGCCCTGAGGGTAAATAGGTTCTAGTGTGACTTAGCTAACTGCCACCTAGGGAAGGAGAGTGGAGGGTAAACAGAGAAAAAGTTAACAAGTATGGGAAATGGTCATTGCCATTGAGGTCATCAAGAACCTGCCACGTGAAATCTAAGTAAAGAGAAGACGAGCAAAGAAATCAAGACAGGAAAGGGTGCGAGTCCGAGAGTACAAATGCGTGGGCTCACCAGAATTCAGAAGAGACAGGGAAGAAGAGGATGAACAGCTCAAGAAGGCTACCCCGGGTGTTCGTCAGAACATCACCCCAAAGGGAATGTCGACAATTGAAATCGCCTAGCAGGAGCACAGGTTCCAGCAAGGAATCCAGGTCGTGTTTCAGAGCGGGAAGAGAAAGCAGGACGCTCGGAGGGGAGATAAATGGAACAAACGGAGTACCATTTCCTCAAAAATACGAGCAGCAGAACAATGGAGAGGCGAAGGAAATAATAAGGGGACAAAGGGAACATCAGAGCCATCAAGAGAGCAGAAGAGTTAGGAGCCCCAGCAACAGCAGGGGGGGAGGGGGGGAGGAAGAGAGGAATAACACGAAAGCGACCAGGACGAGCACCAAGCATCGGCTCCTGAAGACAGACACAAAGGGGGCGAAAACCGTGAAATCAGAAGCTAGAGTTCAAGGAAATTGGCGTAATAACCACGAACGTTCCATTGAAGAATAGGTATCGACGAGAAGAGGAAGGACAACAACAGAGAACAACGAAGAAACAAAGACGAAAAGGGAACACGGTACGTTAAAGAAGCGCAGGATCAGGGTCAGGGTCAGCGAAGTCTGGATTAGGGGGCATGGGTAAACCGAGTAAAGAAGGAGTGAAGGCAGCTAGAGGACCGACAGGGGTGGACGAATAGGGTCCGGGGGAGGAAGAGTGGGGGGGGGATAACCGAAGGTCAAGGGCAGCAGCAGGAGGTTCAGAAACCAGGGGATGCTCCTCAGCAAGGGCACTAACTGAGAGGGTAGCAGGGGAAAAAAAAGAGACGTCTATAGCAGGAACAGGGGCGTAACCACCGAAACGGGAGGAGACGGAGAGAGTCAGTCAGAGTAGGGGCGAGGAAGAAAGCAAAGCCTTTTTACCAGCCGGGGAGGAGGAAGGAGAGGAGCCAGGCTTACGCTTCCGACTCAAAGAGACGGGTGTCCCAGCAACTACGTACTGAGTAACGGATTCCAACGTATCAACAGGTGAAGCAGAACGAGAGCATACACGACGGCCGTTGGGAGAGCGATGGACATCAGTCTATACTGACAGGCGGCGTGGAGAGCCAATAGACAGAAGGATGGGAAGGAGGATCGGAGGGAGACGAGGAAGAAGACACAGGAGATATGACAGACCGGGCAGAAAGAAGGGGAACCCCAGACAGTGGACCAGGAGGGGGACCCTTCGGGACAGAACTCAAAGGAACAGAGGACGGGGCGTGAGCATATCAGAGTTCAAGCCTGGATACGGTTTTGAGTATGAGAAAGGTGGGAAGGACGAGGAGAGAAAGAGCACACACGCGAGCATAAGAAACGTTAGCATAAGGTGGGAGCCGGCGAACTTGACGCCTCACGTCAGGAAAAGACAAACGCTCCCGGTACTTCAAGTTGAGGACGGCTGCCTCAAGCTTGTAATGTATACACGCACGAGAGAAGGTAGGGTGGGCCTCACCGCAATTGAGGCAGCGAGCCTTGGGAGAAGTGCACTCCGACTTAGAGTGACCCTCGCCCCACACAAAGGACAGAGACGGTTCCAGAGCAGCGGAAGGCATCATGCCTAAACCTCCAGCACTTATTACAGAGCCGAGGAGAGGGAATGTGCCCCTGGACGGAGCATCTGGCACCAGCAAGAATGACAGAGGGTGGAAGGGTCCTATCATCAAAGGTAATCTTCACAACCCGAAGGGGTTGACGGCGACGACCACGAGGGGGACGAGTAAACGAGTCTACTTGGGGGACAGAATGACCATGGGCATCGAGGATGTGACGAATATCTTCGTGGCAGTCCTAGAGTTTCCGAACACTGGTAGCAACATGGGGTAGGAGGAGAATAGTGTCAATACTGGCATTCAACAGAGCGTTCTTTGAGACCCGAACAGGGGTCTCGCCATGGCAGGACAAGGCGGCCAAGCGGGAGGCTGCATCCTGAGAAAGAGCAGCAACAACACGTGTACCGAGACAGTGGGATGAAAAGTAACAGAGGCATCTACGGAATCAACAAGGTGCCTATGGAGGGAGAAATCGTCAGGAGGCGAAGAATCAAGAGAGAGGAGATCAAAGTATTTGGCCCATGAAGCGGGACCAAACAAGGCTTGATACGCATCAGTATGGGAAGGAAACGAACGAGTGCGGCCGTGTCAGGGACGGTGTTGAGAACTAGAGAGGGATTAAAAGGCACAGTAGTCACAACTAGAGACCGAGCCGTGCCAAGGGACGAGGTGGTCAACACTGGGGGCTTGGGGCTCGACCCAACCACAGAGGGAGGGGAGCCGAGGGGAGTAGTCAGAAAGGTCAAAGGAGGAGCAAGGTCGGGGCTCAATGCCCGGGCGGGCTACAGAGCCAAGTCTTCCAACACGGTCCGCCTCGAGGGCTTGATCGCTCATCCCACGAGCCTGAGAAGGTAAAAGAGGAACAGAATTCGACATAAGTACGAAAAGAAAAACATTCATTCACAAATGTGCCCCCATACCCACCATGAAGCCACAATTAGACGCAGGACACCCAACAAGAAGCTATCGCCGATCATGTCTGGGCCCCTAGGGGTGCGTCGTGAGTATACGCCCCACAAACGCCACTTTAAGAACCGTCAGTCCGTCGAGATCGGGTTCAGTGCCGAAACGAGGATTGACAATAAAAGGTTCCCTCTCTCTCGACGTTGGGTACTACAATTCTATGGGTGCAAGAGCACCTCCACTGGCACCTGGGTGTCAAAATGGAACAAGTCCAAATGAATAACCAAAACAAGCAAAAAGTCGGCAGGAAACTATAAGCAGATAGGAGAAGAGGGAGGAGAAAAATTAAACATAAGAAAAAGGAAAAGCGATCCAGCACAATTGGAGAAGACAGCAGCAGGAGCATAAGGCCACAAAAGAACAGAGGACTGTCCCATGGAACATCACACTGGCAGGCGACCACCAAGCCCCCTCACGGTGCCAACGGCCGGATGGGCAGGGGACTGATTATACAAGTCATCAGTGGAACTCAGTGGTTCCAGTCTTAGAGACAGAACTTGGAGGGTTAGTTTCGTGCTCCCAGTCCAGAAGGGTTCACTTACATGTTAAGGTAGGTCTCATAAGCTCACTTAGTACTTTTCCATGACATGAAACAAAGATTACTTGTGTATGGAATTGTCAATGGTTCAGGCATTTGTCTGTCTACTATTTGTCTATTCGTTCACAGGATCATTGGACAAAGGGACACTAGACCAAATGAACTTTTTCAGACAGGGTCAACCCGGCCAGTACCGTGCAGCAAGCAACGAAATGTTAGATCCTCTCAACGGCATCCACAGAGAAAACCTGAAGTCTGGGAGTCTCTTCTAACCTTTTCTTTATGTGATAATGATAGAACTAGTACTCCAAGCAGACCTAGATAAATAATTGACTAAGAATTTCAAGGAGTACCCAGGCCGTACTCCTGACTTTACAGAAGGCTTACAAACCATATTTTTACGTCTAGTAGAAGATGCTAGATTGGATGAAGAAGTTTTAGAGCAATATCCTGATGAGGCTGAGGTTGTTGCTAAACTTAAAATGCAGGAATTTGATTTGCAGTTCAAGCAGATTGAGCTTGAGAAAATTAAGAGTGTAGAAGAGACTAAGCAGAGAGAAGCAGAGTTAGAGTTCGCTAAACACAGTAAAGAAGAAGAAACTAAGCAGCTATTAATTAAACAACAAATGGCTGAGGTGCAGATTAAGCTAGAAGATAAGAAGCTAGAAGCTGCAGCCGCCGCTGCTAGTCAGCATTCAATTGGGACCTTCGGGTAGTTCGCCAATTAGTGGACTTCTTCTCCCTAAGGTTTTAGAGTTGCCCCAATTTAACGAGAAGGACCCAGAGCTATTTTTTCTGCACTTTACCAAAGTCGCTACTAGTTTGAAATGGCCAGAAGATTCTTGGGTGACTATGATGCAAGGTCAGTTGCGAGTGAGAGCGCAGGAGATTTTTTCGCCCTCCCTTTTGAGGATAGTTTGTACTACTCTACTGTAAAGAAACCGATTTTGCAAGCATATAAACTAAATGCAGAAGCCTTAAGACAAGAGGTTATGGGTCTTAAACGTACACCTGATCAGACTTACCGATTATGCTCGATTAAAAGAGTCATACTTTGACAGGTGGTTAAATAGTAAGAATTCTCTTCATTTTGAGTCACTTAAACAGCTCATATTAATAGAGGAACTCTTGTCTAGTTTGCCTGAGAAGTTGACCGTGGCACTAGCCACAGGTAAACGTGAATACAAAGATGTTCATGACATAGCTATGTTGGCAGATGAGCATGAGACCATTCATAGGATCTCTTATAGTAACCATCATATGGCACCTAAAAGTTTCACTTCTAGACAAAATACTTTTAGGAAATCAGGGAGTAGTCATTATAAGGCTAAGTCAGCTCTTATAGCCAGGGCAGACCAGGCATCTGGTAAATCTATGGTAACTCTTAACCCAAATAGAGCCACCACAGAGTCGAAAAGTTCGACTTGTATAAAACCCATGTACATTTGTCATAGAAAAGGACATGTTCTCCGTAATTACTTTAGATTACACCCAGAATTACGTCCAAATGCTCTATTGTGAGTAGACGAAGGCAGGGTCATCATTCGGAAACTTTTGATTATGGGCAAGCCAACATAGCTCGCTGGTTTGACCCTTTTATGATACATGCTAAAATGGTAAGAGTTGAAAATGAGTGGGTACCTGTAGTGCTCTTCAGGGATACTGGTGCATTGCTAACTTTGATAACTTCTCGTATGTTGTCCTAGCTCAAGAAGATTGACCTGGACGAAGTTATGCTTATACAGGGTATAGCAGGGGTTGTGCAACATGTGCCTCTTGTGCAAGTATATATTTCATCCTCCTATACTCCTGGTCTATGTACTGTAGATGTGAGAGATACCTTGCCCATACCTGGGGGGTAGATATAAATCAAGGTAATGACATTGCAGGCACCTCAATGAATAGTCATCTTCCCATTATGATAAGTGATCCAAGAAAAGTTTTCAGAGACGAGGGAGATTTCTCCAGTTGTGTATCCCACCTGCGCTGTCACCTGATCTAAAGCTGCTAAGTGTCAGAGTGATGTTTCCAAATCTACAACCGGAGGGATGGCTGGAAAACCTCCAACGAAAGAACCGGACTTCGACTTAGCAGATACGATTATGGCGAATTTGGATGAGGTTAGTGTAGTTAAGTATGTTGTGCCAAGTGATGAAGTTGTACCTTCTGTGACTACAGATGCCCCTATTTCTACTGTTAAACCCCACACATAGCTCAACTCAGAAAGTGATCCCAGTTTACGAGCATGTTTTTCCGAAGCTGTTCCAGAGGAAGAGGCTCTGACGGTGAATGTTGGTAATTTCTTCCTTAATAAAATGTTGCTCAGACAATGGAAGTCGAAGTTATCTCCCTCTTCAGACGACTGTGATAAGGTTACCCAGCTCGTAGTTCCAAAGGAATATAGAGAACAATTCCTCACAGCCGCTCACGACGATCCCTTAAGCGGACATCAAGGTATAAGGTCGCATGTTGTACCAGGTAAACGAAATTCTTTTACTGGCCCAGTCTGAAGAAAGACATTTCCAGATATTGTAGACAGTGTGAAACCTGTTTAGTGGTTGGAAAGCCCAACCAAGTTGTTCCAAAAGTGCCCTTACATCCAATTGTCCGTTCCACGTGAACCGTTCTCACACATCGTGCTAGATTGTGTCGGACCTTTAAGTCGGACCAAGTCATGTCTACATTATCCCACCGTTGTGTGCTACAACCAGCTTCGTTGAAGCTTATCCTGTACGTAATATCAGAGCTAAGACAGTCATCCATCATCTAGTCAAATTTTTTACCTTGTTCGGACTCCCTCGTGGTATACAGTCCGACAACGGTACTAACTTTCGTTCGGCAGAGTTCTAACAATTTTGTGAGAAATTCCACGTCGAACATAGGTTATCCATAATGTATCACCCATAGAATCAAGGT